>NC_084549.2:47580000-47712500 GCF_033978685.3 Nerophis lumbriciformis | reverse complement strand
TTTATTATCGAACAAAGGTGTGCATCAGTCATTATATCTCGTAGTCCACCCGGACCACAGTCTTGTAATGTTGTGTCGTTCGCGAACGATTCGTTCAAACGAACGAATCTTTTGAGTGAACGTACTGAACCGAATCACTTCATGAACTGATTCGTTCCTTTCTCAGTTCAGTTGAGCTCCGCCGCGACCATGCCGGTATGAGTGGAACTGGCGCATTCTGCGACTCACTGAACCCTCGACGTCGGCAAATGACGCAGCCAGCTACTCATCATGGGGGCGGGGGGGACTGAGCGAACGATTCGTTCACCGCGGATTAACGACATGAATCAGTCAGTGAACGACAGAATCAGGACTCGCGAACCTACTGACACAGAGAACTGACTGTGTCGCGGAGGAGGACGTCGCATTGAGGTTCTCGTTCAGTCACTGTGCGCGTCGTTCATTGGGTGCTGAGGGCTTGTGTCGTTCGCGAACTGACACACACCGAGATCTGCCGCTGGGGAAGCTGTTACTGACTGACTCATGATTCGCCGACCTGCACACAGAACTGCTGCTGCAGAAGTGATTCAGGTTCACGTACTGAACTGTGCTGACTGTGGCGCTGTGTCAGTCACTCACTGCCTGGTGTACTGCATGCACAGAGCTGTGTAGGGACTCGCGTTCACCCTATTTGCTGCTTCTCCCGCGAATGTCTGCACTGTACTGTACTACGCACGCTCCCCCCCTTCTATTTTTTTTGAGGGGGGGGGGGGGTTTCGGTGAACAAATTTTTTGAACGACTCAATTTAAGGAACTGATTCCAGTGATTCAGTACAGTCAAAAGAACTGCCGATCCCATCACTACAGTCTTGCGGGCGTGCCTTAAAGGCACTGCTTTTAAAGTCCTCTACGAGCTGTCGTCACGTCCGCTTTTCATCCATTCTAACAACGTGCCGGCCCAGTCACAAGGTATGTGCGGCTTCTGTACGCACACACACGTGAATGCCATGCATACTTGATCAACAGCGATACAGGTTACACTGAGGGTGGCCGTATAAACAACGTTAACACTGTTAGAAATATGCGCCACACTGTGAACCCACACCAAATAAGAATGACAAACACATTTCGGGAGAACATCCGCACCGTAACACAACATAAACACAACAGAACAAATACCCAGAACCCTTTGCAGCCCTAACTCTTCCGGGCTGCAATATACACCCCCGCTACCACCAACCCCCCCCCCCACTCCGTGCGTCGGTTGAGGTGGGCGGGTTTGGGGGGGCGGGTTTGGTGGTAGCGGGTGTATATTTCAGCCCGGAAGAGTTAGGGCTGCAAGGTGTTCTGGGTATTTGTTCTGTTGTGTTTATGTTGTGTTATGGTGCGGATGTTCTCCCAAAATGTGTTTGTCATTCTTGTTTGGTGTGGGTTCACAGTGTGGCGTATATTTCTAACAGTGTTAGAGTTGTTTATACGACCACCCTGAGTGTAACCTGTATCGCTGTTGATCTAGTATGCATTGCATTCACTTATGTGTGCGTGCAGAAGCCGCACATATTATGTGACTGGGCCAGCACTCGTTAGACTGGGTGAAAAGCGAACGTGACGATTTTCGGGAGGGGCACTGAAATTTGGGAGTCTCCCGGGAGGGTTGGCAAGTAAGAGAATTTGCGAATTAGCGGTGAATGCGGTGTTACCGCTGCACCGCCGCTGTATATAATCGGCGGGCCAGCTCTAGTGTTAATTCGATATCGCCTCAAAGGCCAAGTGAAATTACACGGCGGGCCAATTTTGGACCCGCGGGCCAGAGTTTGACACCCATGCAGTAGACCATCACATTTTATTAAATAGACTTAGACACCTGGTGGGCCTCTCTGGTACTGTTTTTAGCTGTTTACGCTCTTATCTCACTGACAGATGTTTTTATGTATGGATGCATGTTCCTCGGGAACCCATGATATAAGATGTGGGGTTCGTCAAGGCTCAATTTTAGGATGCATTTTTTAAAATCTTTATATGCTGCCTTTCGGGGACATCATTAGGAAACACGGCATCAGTTTCCACAGTTACGCTGATAATACACAGTTGTACATTGCCCTGTCTTATGATGACACAGGACCAATAGATACCCTTTTTAACTGCACTGTAGACATCAAATCATTGATGGCAGGGAATTTCCTACAGCTCAACCAGGACAAAATAAAAGTTTTAGTTATAGGCCGCGAGACCAGAGGGAGAAACTTTTACGAAAATGACAAGATTGTAAATCAACACAGTCGATAAAAAATCTGGGCATGATTTTTGAATCCCAGCTGGTTTTTATTCCAAATATTACAAAAATAGTTTTTTTTTATCATTTTAAGAACATAGCCAGAGTCCGCCTGTTTCTCTCTCAGGCCAACACGGAGGTGTAACGCATGCATGTATTTCCTGTCGTTTAGACTATTGTAATTCCTTGCTTTCTGGCCTCCCCAAAAAGATGATCAGAACTCAACTCTACAATTATTACAAAACTCAGCTGCAAGCGTGCTGACCAGGACCAGAGGGTGGGAGCATGTCACACCAGTTTTAAAGTCGCTGCATTGGCTCCCCGTCCGCTTCAGGGTCAATTTTAAAGTTCTATTATTAGTTTTTAAATGTCTTAATGGCCTTGCGCCTACTAATCTATCTGACCTGCTTTTATCATATCAACCCTCGCAGATCCTGAAGTACTCTGGAACTGGCCTTACCAAATACAAGAACAAAGATGAGGGGGTGAGGCGGCATTTAGCCACTATGGTCCTCACCTGTGGAACAGCTTGCCAGAGAGCCTTTGGAGTGCAGAAAGCATTGAAGGTTTAAATAAAAAAGGCTAAAGACACACGTTTTAATCTGATCATCTATTTTTTAATATTTTATAGTTAGCTTATTCATTAATATTTTTACTATTATTATATCAATGTTATGTTTTTAGTAACTTATTAATGTAATATTTAAATTATTTATTTTTTATTTTTTACATATAATGTATTATATGATTTATACTATATATATATATATATATATATATATATATATATATATATATATATATATATATATATATATATATATATATATATACATATATATATATATACAATTTTTGTTATTCTCCAGTGTGTATGCCTCAAAGGTGATGTTTTTCCTCAAATCCTCAGTGCCATGGTTTGGTTTTGCTTTGTAAATAGTGCTGTATGCATATGTGTGCGTGTGTGTGTGTTTTCTTGTCTTCTTCTATTATTGTTTTTTCTTTTCTTTGTTTTGTACAGCACATGGTGTTTGCCATTCACCTGTGTGAATGAAAAGTGCCATATAAATAGTATGATTTGATTTGATCTTTAAGTTACATTTAATCCACTGGGAAAAGGTGTGTCAAAAGGTTTTGTCCAAGGACACAATGGCATTGATAGGATGGCAGAAGTGGGAATTAAACCTTGAACCCTCAAATTACTGGCATGGCTGCTTTACCAATCGAGCCATGCCACCCCAAATTGAAATGTTGTCATGATCTGTCATTACCAATCAAACTGTCATTACTGCACATTAGATGATCATATTTTCTTCCTAACTGACAGGTATGCATCTTTAAAGTCAGGGTCTAATCATGCCTGTACATTCATTTCAACACGACCATCGCCCGCCCCCTTGTGGTGAAAAATTATAACCATCATAACTTCCTTCCATATTCTCCAATCTACCCAAATTATTTTGATGATGGTGTTGGGTGGGAACTAACTGCATGACTATTGTGGCACATTTATCGCCTTCTTGTGTTGAAAAACTAAAAAAGTAATAACTTCCTTACACATGTTACGATCTTCGTCAAATTTTTGATGGTGGGTTGGGTCGTTGGGTGGGACGCAACTGCATGACTACTGCAGCACCTTTATCGCCCCCTAACAGTAATAACTTCCCCATGCTCCAATCTTCCTGAAATTTTTGATGGTGGTTCGGGGTGCAGCTGAGTGTGAAGCGACTGGGATAAGAATTAGCACCTCCAAGTCCGAGTCCATGGTTCTCGCCCGGAAAAGGGTGGAGTGCCATCTCCGGGTTGCGGAGGAGACCCTGCCCAAGTGGAGGAGTTCAAGTACCTCGGAGTCTTGTTCACGAGTGAGGGAAGAGTGGATCATGACATCGACAGGCGGATCGGTGCGGCGTCTTCAGTAATGCGGACTCTGTATCGATCCGTTGTGGTGAAGAAGGAGCTGAGCCGGAAGGCAAAGCTCTCAATTTACCGGTCGATCTACGTTCCCATCCTCACCTATGGTCATGAACTTTGGGTTATGACCAAAAGGACAAGATCACGGGTACAAGCGGCCGAAATGAGTTTCCTCCGCCGGGTGGCGGGACTCTCCCTTAGAGATAGGGTGAGAAGTTCTGCCATCCAGGGGGAGTTCAAAGTAAAGCCGCTGCTCCTCCACATCGAGAGGAGCCAGATGAGGTGGTTCGGGCATCTGGTTAGGATGCCACCCGAACGCCTCCCTAGGAAGGTGTTTAGGGCACGTCCGACCGGTACGAGGCCACGGGGAAGACCCAGGACACATTGGGAAGACTATGTCCGGGAGGAGCTGGACGAAGTGGCTGGGGAGAGGGAAGTCTGGGCTTCCGTGCTTAGGCTGCTGCCCCCGCGACCCGACCTCGGATAAGCGGAAGAAGATGGATGGATGAATGGGTTCGGGGTGTTGGTTGGGAGGCAACTGTATGATTACCGCTGCACTATTACCGGCCCCTTGTGGTGATAAACTATAACAATAATAACTTCCTTACACATGCTACGATCTTCCTAAAATTTTTGATGGTGGGTTGAAGTATTGGGTATGATGCAGCTGCATTACGACTGTGGCACCTTTATCGCCCCCTTGTAGTGAAAAATGGTAACAGTCATAACTTTCTTCCACAAATTCCGTTCTTCCTGAAATGTTTGATGGTGGGTTAAGGTGTTGGGTGGGACGCTACCGCAAAACTACTACACGCCATTATCGCCCCCTTGTGGTGAAAAAATATAACTTTAATAACTCTCTTCCACATGTTTCTGTCTTCCAGAAATGTTTGATGGTGTTGGGTGGGACACACCAGCATGGCTACTGCTGCGCTTTTATCGTCACTTTGGGATGGAAAACAATCATAACTTCCTTCAACATGCACAGATTTTTCTCGCAGCTCTAATTTCTGTTTTTTGTTTTTCTAGAAGGTCTAGAATACGTTATGTTGGGGGTATTATGTCATGATCTGTTACTCCGGATCCTGCCATATTTTGAGTTGGTTGCTGGGTTTCCTGTGTTTACTGCTGCCATGTCATTTAAAGTGGTCTGCCACATCCTTTTTTTGTGGTCCATCACATCATTTAAAGTGGCCCGCCATGCCATTCAACAGCCCTTAATCACAAAGTGTCTCAAAGGGCTGCGCAAGCCACAACAACATCCTCGGCCCAGATCCTACATCAGTGCAAGAAAAAACTCAACCCAATGGGATCAACGAGAAACCCTGTAAGGGACTGGAGATGTGGGGACCCCACCTTGGGTGACTGGTGCAATGGATGCGGAGTGGATATGGTTAATAACGTGAGAGTCCAGTCCATAATGGGGCCAGCATGTAGACAAGTCGGAGCGCCGAGACGTCACCGACTGATGCATAAGGAGTGGTCCACCCTAAATCCTGGCTTCCTGTAAGAGTCCAGTCCATTGTGGGATGAGCAGGACATCTCCTTGTATGCAGACAAGTCAGCAGCGCAGAGATGTCACCAACTGATTCGCAGAGGAGTGGTCCACCCCCGGTCCCAAATTGGAAGAGCTAGCACATTTACTGTGGAAACTGATCCATGGCGACCAGATAACCTCTCTAGCGGGAGAGGGGGGCAGAGCAGAAAAGAGAGACAGCAGATCAACTGGTCTAAAGTTGGGTAATTAAAGGCTAGAGTATACAAATGAGTTTTAAGATGGGA
Organism: Nerophis lumbriciformis; assembly: GCF_033978685.3. NCBI lineage: Eukaryota > Metazoa > Chordata > Actinopteri > Syngnathiformes > Syngnathidae > Nerophis > Nerophis lumbriciformis. The sequence goes on along the minus strand of NC_084549.2, from coordinate 47,706,556 downwards.
CTTAATTGCTTTTACTGAAGTAGCATCTCTAACTGTTACCGGTAGGGCATTCCGGGATAATAAACGCTCTACAGCCCGCAGACTTTTTTTGGGCTCTGGGAATCACTAATAAGCCGGAGTTCTTTGTACCATATGTCCGGGACATATGGTAAAATACAATCAGCAAGATAGGACTACAATCCGGCGTGTTGTTCAGCTTTAGGGGCATGTAGAGTTGGGTGTCATCAGCATAACAGTGAAAGATAACACCGTGATCGGACATTACTTTAGTGTACGGTAGTATCATGACTTTGGAGGTGGTGACACCACGGACAAGGACTAGATCTATCATATTACTGTTGCAATGCGTGGATTCATTTATTATTTGTGTAAGACCACAGCAACCTGATCTGATCATTTAAAATGCCTACATTATAGGTAGTGGGTTGTTTTGATGCATTTTTGTTAATGGTATCTATAGTATTGATATTAATAACGTTACGTCTATATTGCGTAGTTCGCCTTAAATATTTTCGATCACATCTGGGAATTGATATGATGGGGATCTTGAGATTATATGCTTGGTGCTGCAATACATTTAACTTGTCATAATTTGCCACTTCACTCCACATCAATGACCTGATTATCAAAATAGAGTAATACAATTACCTAAGATAACACCCTACAAGTTTATCAACTAAATCTCAAACATTTAAACGAGTCAAAAAAATACAAAATGTTTATACTGATACCAATACTAAATGATAATTTTTTTCAGGATCCATATACACAGTAACATTCTTATTCGAATTATGATCACATTAAATACATTTGGCCCATGTACACGTGGCTTGTGTTAAAAGCCGTCTCCATGATTTTTTCAATTTTTTTATTTTTTTTGTAGTTTGTGATTTTTCTGGCAATACCAGTCCCAAGACCACCATCATTTCTTCCTCTCATATGCCCTCTTCCATGCAGCCTGATTTTGTGTGTTCTATTTTTCTATTTTTGTTTACGCAAGATTTCGGCTTATATCAGGCATGGTGGTGGGACAGAATCGTTATGTGTGTCTGGTGTGTATGTTGTAATTATTGTCCCTAATTCTTGCCCCAGTCGCTAAACCCCTCTATCCTATTTTCTTTCTCGCGCTAACCTCTGTCCCTCTTCTACTAAGAGAGGAAGTACTTAATCGGAGAGTTGCAGACAGCTCAGTGGATCACAGGCCCTTGTCTGACAGAGCTGGACTTAGTGTACAGCTCCCGAGTCCAGAGGAAGGTCAGACATATTGTATGCCCGGGAAATGGACTGTTTGTACAGCTTCCATCAGGGGAGTGGTACAGATACATTTAAACTATATCACAAAAAAAAAAAAAAAAAACTAGCACTACACGTCTTCGAAACAGTTATTTTCCCAGAGCTGTGAAGGCAATCGCCCGCATGACAGGACACTTACCTCCCAGCAGGAATTTACACTTCTGGTTAGTATTAGTGGTTGTGCAGTTTTACATGCCTCTGTTTGTCCCTGATCATCTAAGTGCAATATCGTGCAACATTTTTCCATTAAATGATCTACTTGGAGAGTGCTTTTTTTTTTTCTGTTGTTGCTTTTTCTTTGCCAGTATTTCTACATTTTCTTTCTTTGAGAGCCTCACTCAAAATGTTATGTTCGCATAATAAAAATAAATAATTTAGAATCTTGAAAAATATATTATTTTAGTACATTTTCAGATAGAAGCAAAAACAACACGGGAGCCACATGGGGCGTCCTAAATAGTATCTTTAAAAAGCATCTAAAAGAGGTTACCTCAATATTTCTCGGATGGAAATGTAAAAATGGACAATATGAAAGAAGTAGTTAAAATATTTAATAACTACTTTGTAAATACTGGACTAAATCTGGTGTAAAATATTCCAGATCAAGTCTCATTTGAGGACTTGATACATAATATAGACAGGAATTCCAGCTCAATGTCTTCACTAATGTCACAGAAAAGGAAACATCTAAATTGTAAATAAATGTAAATCCAAGACCTCAAATGACTGTGACAGAGTTAACGTTGAAAAAATAAAAACGGTTATTACAGATATTTCGAAACTTTTAAGGTATATCAGCAAGCTATCATTTCAGAAAGGTAAATTCCCAAACAAAATGGCAATTGCAAAAGTTGTGCTGATTTAAAAGACTGGAGACAAACACCAGTTTAAAAACTACAGACCTGTTTCCCTACTTTCACAATTTTCCAAAATTGTTGCAAAATTATTCAACAAAAGATTGGACATATTCATAAATAAAAGTGGAACACTGGAGGACATCCAATACAGATACAGAGCCAACGTTTCAACATGGGTGGTATTAATCGAAATAACTGAAGAGATTACTAATGCAATAAATAGTAAACAGTGTGTAGCTGGTTGGTGCATGTTGTGGCGGTAATCCTAGAACCCGCTGGTGGACACCAGCAGTGACGGATGCCGTCAAGCTGAAGAAAGAGTCCTATCGGGTCTTTTTGGCTCATGGGACTCCGGAAGCAGCGGACAGGTACCGACAAGCCAAGCGGTGTGTGGCTTCGGCGGTCGCGGATGCAAAAACTCGGTCATGAGAGGAGTTCGGGGAAGCCATGGAAAACAACTTCCGGACGGCTTCGAAGCGATTCTGGACTACCATCCTCCGCCTCAGGAAGGGGAAGCAGTGCACTGTCAACACCGTGTATATTGAGGATGGTGGGCTGCTGATCTTGACTGCGGATGTCGTGGATCGGTGGAGGGAATACTTCGAAGACCTCCTCAATCCGACCAACACGTCTTCCTATGAGGAAGCAGTGCCTGGGAAATCTGTGGTGGGCTCTCCTATTTCTGGGGCTGAAGTTGCCGAGGTAGTTATAAAGCTCCTCGCTGGCAAGGCACCGGGGGTGGATGAGTTCCGCCTGGAGTTCCTTAACGCTCTGGATGCAGTGGGGCTGTCTTGGTGGACAAGACTCTGTAACATTTTGTGGAGAAGGTACCTCTGGATTGGCAGACCGGGGTAGTGGTTCCTGTCTTTAAGAAGGGGAATCGGAGGGTGTGTTCCAACTATCATGGGATCACACTCCCGGAGAGGAGGCTACACCTGCTTGGCTGCTCAAGCCAAGCTTACTCAGCTTCAAAGCCTGCCCAGCCGCCTACTGCCACCAGCAACTTCAGTGAGCCCGCAGACGCTACCAACCACGCCAGTGGACCTGCAGACGCCCCCAGCAACTCCAATGGGTCATCTGACGAGTCCACGATCTTCTCAAGTGTCTCCTCTGAAGACGCCACCATCCTCTCAAAGTTAAAAAAGTTAAAGTACCACTGATAGTCACACACACACTAGGTGTGGTGAAATTACTCTCTGCGTTTGACCCATCCCCTTGTTCAACCCCCTGGGAGGTGAGGGGAGCAGTGAGCAGCAGCGGTGGCCGTGCTCAGGAATCTTGTTGGTGATTTAACTCCCAATTCCAACTCTTGATGCTGAGTGCCAAGCAGGGAGGTAATGGGTCCCATTTTTATGTCTTTGGTATGACTCAGCTTGGGTTTGAACTCACGACCTACCGGACACTCTAACCACAAGGCCACTGAGCAGGTTCAAGTGAGTCTTTTGACGACGCCTCCATTCTCTTCAGCAGGTCTTCCAACAACGCCACCATTGTTATGTATCACTAAGGGGAGGTAACGGCAACATATTATATATATATATATATATATATATATATATATATATATATATATATATATATATACATATAAGCAGACAAAACCAAAGAGGGCAACGCAAAAGGGATCCGAGATTCACGTGAGGTCCGTGGGGCAGAGAGAGGCGTCAGAGTCTGGGGCGAGCGAGTAGTCGAGGAACAAGTCCAGAGGGAGATCCAGGGAGAAGTGAGACGCACATCTCACTTTCAGGGCGACGGAGGGTAACACCATAGAGAAACTACAGGAGAACAAACAAGGATGTCAGACACAAGGGAAAAATGCAGAGAGAGAGAGCATAAGCCTTACGGTATCCAAAGAGGTAACTAAGTTCCCGCGTGGATCCTTGGGTCCCCTGGTCCTTTTTACAGCTCGCCCTCATCAGTCCCAGGTGTGCAGATTGCGATTGTGTGCAGGCTTGTCGCTGCGTGGGTGTGCTGCGCTCAGCGTGAGCGGGGGCGTGTCCGGGCGAGCAGCCAGAGGAGGAACTGTGACACTCAGTTGCAGGAGGGAAGCAGGTTCGAATCTGCGCCGTGAAAGTACCCCCCCTTAGGCGAGGCATCAGGTAGGGTAACATCAGGATAGGCACGGTAGAAAAAATAAACAACAAACTCAAAAAGTAAGGGATAGCGGAGGGTAGAACTTGTGGTGGGTCGCCGGCCCAAGTGTCTCAGAAGTCTGTTGGCGGTGGCGATTAGACCGCCGTTGCGGCCGGTGAGGTGGATGACCAAGGAACGGTCGACTTCTTGGCCGTCGGTAAGGCGGACGCGAATGGCGCCGAGGTGCGTCCCGCCGGAAACGAAGAGGAGGGCGACGCCGTGGTGTGTCCCGCCGGCAACGAAGAGGAGGGCGGCGCCATGGTGCGTCCCGCCGGCAACGAAGAGGAGGGCGACGCCGTGGTGTGTCCCGCCGGCAACGAAGAGGAGGGCGGCGCCATGGTGCGTCCCGCCGGCAACGAAGAGGAGGGCGGCGCCGTGGTACGGCCCGCCGGACACGAGAAGGAGGGCACGTTGTCATCTGAGGCGAAGAGAAAGATGTCGTCAGCGGCGGCGTGGAAGCAGCGGACGTCATCGGCGGCGTGGAAGCAACAGACGTCATGGACGAGGCAGGCGTGGAGGAAAACGTCATCGGCAATGCAGGCATGGAAGCAGCAGACGTTGGCGGCGCCGGAAGCGAGGAGGACGGCTGAGGATCTGGCCGAGGTGCTGAAGCCCACGCTGCTGGTCGAGGTGCTGAGGTCGGCGCTGTATGCCGAGGTGCTGAGGTCGGCACTGCAGGCCGAGGTGCTGAGTTCGACGCTGCAGGCCGAGGTGCAGATGCCCACGCTTCTGGCCGAGGGGCAGAGGTCGGGGCTGCTGGCCGAGGGGCAGAGGTCGAGGCCAGCCTGGAAGCTGGCGGAGACGCAGTGGTAAGCATGGAGGACTGGTGCTAGCTCGGACGCTAGCCTGGGGACTGGCGCTAGCTCGGACGCTAGCCCGGGGACTGGTGCTAGCTCGGACGCTAGCCTGGGAACTAGTGCTAGCTCGGACGCTAGCCCGGAGACTGGTGCTAGCTCGGAGACTGGTGCTAGCTCGTACGCTAGCCTGGGGACTGGTGCTAGCTCGGACGCTAGCCTGGGGACTGGTGGTGCAGGGACCCCATCAAGTCATAAAAATGGGGTTCTACAGTAAATTTTTGGGGTGCCACTTTTTTGTAAGCGTTTAAAAAAAAAAAAAAGATAAACATATGCCTTATCCTGTTATTTCTCACATTCTATATTGTGTTTTGGAAAAAGGTTGTCATAAACGTTACTTAATTCATTAAAAAAAAAAAAAAAAAAAAAAAATGTGTATACATATGTAAATGTATTCACTTATAAACATTCATTCACTTTCTTCTTTCCTTCATGGATCCAAACTTTACCGCTGCTGGTAGTTTTTTTCTATGTTTTTATTTAATAAGTTGTGGGTGTATTTATTTCAGTATAAAAGTGTAAAAAGTGTTTTGCTTCGGTCATGAAATGATGATAATGGTGTGCCAGGGCATACATACATTTTATATTTAACGCTTAAATCCCTGGAGTCTACATCAACTTCAAATCTATCACTCATTTCAAAATGTTTTAGTTTTTTTTATGTTGTTTGTTTTCCGCCCTTTTTTGTCAAACAAAACTATGTTTTTAATGGCAAACACACAAAGTATGCAAAATCTTCCACCAAAAATATTTTTCAAAATGGAATATTTTATGTGAAGTAATCGGAACCTTGGATAGGTCAATAATTCATAATAACATTGATTTTGATACAATATTATGTTTTGAGCAATGACAGTTTGAAAGAAATTGATTAACGTGGACCCCGACTTAAACAAGTTGAAAAACTTATTCGGGTGTTACAATTTAGTGGTCAATTGTACGGAATATGTACTGTACTGTGCAATCTACTAATAAAAGTCTCAATCAATCAATCCACTCCCTCGCTCTCTCGCCCTCTCTGTCTGTGCCCCTCCCTCATGAATGCTGCTGCGTGCGCACAATTTGTTTTGTTTTCAACCCCTTCTTAACACTGAACGTACATTGAAAATACACGCAACCCTAACTCAAAATGCCGGATATTTCAGGCATTTAAGAAACTCCGCCCGGACAGCCCCGCAAAAGAAGACATGTTCGGGGAAAAGAGGACACAAGGTCAGTCTAGAATATCTCCATGTTAAGAAACTCGGCTTCAGCTCCAACATGATGTCTTGTTAGTAAACACAGACACGCCCCCCCTCCCCACACCCACACCCAGACACACACACAGCGCCTCTTCTCTTGTCCCCGTTGTGACACAGGAAGAATCAGAAGGACGACACTGCAACTCTCCAATAAAACACACTCAGATCTTCTGTTTTTAGCCAATACTACATAAAAAATAACATGAAATAACGCAGTAACGCATCATGTAGTAACGGTAACTGAGTTACTGAATATAAAAAATAACGCGTTAGACTACTAGTTACCGCCGAAACTAACGGCGTTACAGTAACTCGTTACTTTGTAACGCGTTAGTCCAAACACTGCTCTCCACCCACCAAAAAAAAGCATCAAAGAGTATCATGGAAAGTAAAGGTTAGCTGGGAAGGCTACGGGTGCCAATGAATGACAACAGTATCTCGTGCGAGGTGCTTCCAAGCCTCATGCTCTAAGCGTCAGTCACGCAATTGAACCCTTTCTAACACCACACTTGACATTTCTCACGCTTCTATTTCCCCATTCACTACTCTATATTTATTTTTTTCATAATGATAAACTTTGGTCCTTGCAGTTTGCCGTAGTTTGAGTAAATCTGATTAATTGACCAAGATAACCAATCGCAGACAAAGCCATCAATGCTTTGTACCTTAATCTAAGCAACCACAGGAGGCACCATGCAGAATAAACCAATCAGAAGCAACGTAAGGCGAGTCTTGGCATCTCTCTTTCACACACCACTGAGCGCAGCGTGGACAACTTGCCGACTTTATCGCTAAATCTAATGACTTTCCAACTCCTCTTAGTGACGTTCTTTCTCCAAAATGACTAGCGACATATCTAGCGACTTTTTGAAGACATGAAAAGTGCATCTGCAGTTAATGTCTTCAACAAACAGCCTTTCCTCACAGGCTGTCCTATAACTGTACGTCTGTTCTTGGACAGATGCTACTGAAAACACATTTTGTTGTACCGTATTTTCCGCACTATAAGGCGCACCTAAAAACCTCCAATTTTCTCAAAAGCTGACAGTGCGCCTTATAATCTGGTGCGCCTTATATATGGACCAATATTGAGCCACAACAGGTCTCGCAACTACGGGATGCATAACGTAACCTCAGCCTCTACTGTAGTGTCTATTCAATGCGACCTTATAATGCGGTGCGCCTTATATATGAACACAGTTTTAAAATAGGCCATTCATTGAAGGTGCGCCTTATAATCCGGTGCGCCTTATAGTGTGGAAAATACGGTACTTTCAAGTGCAATGACAATAAAGTTCCATTCCATTCCCGTCAGAGCAGAGAGGAGACGCACACCCACTCTGTGCAATGCTGCCGCTATTTCTGCCTTGGTTTACAGCGTGAGATGTAAATGTAAATGTTTCAATAATGTCACACTTCAAAAACAAACAAACCTATCAATCATGCATCAGACATAACAAAAAAGTTGACATTGTTTCATCATATAAATATTTGGGGACCTTTTTTGACAACCAGCTCAAGTTTGATGTGAACACAGATTTTATAGTGAAGCGAGCACAACAGAGAATTCATCTTCTCAGGAAATTACATTATTTCTCTGTCAGGCCTGTTATACTCTGTCGTTTTTATCAAACATTTATTGAGAGTCTTTTGTGTTTTTCTTTTATTTGTTGGTTTCACTGTCTTTCATTTAAAGACCAAAACAACCTGTCTAGTATTGTTAAGTCTTGCTCTAAGATTACCGGAGTAAAACTAAGAGACTTAAACTTATTCTGCACCCAGCAAATCCTTCGAAAAGCCAAGAGCATTTTAGCCTCCCAGAGCCATGTCCTTGCGGGGGAATTCTCTCTGTTGCCTTCAGGGCAACGTTATGCCCTTTCCATTGTGTAAAACAAATCGCGTTTCCAATCATTCATTGTTTAAGAGTCTGCACTCAGACTTTTAAACTCTTAAACCTTTAAACTTTTACATTTTACAGAGTGTTGTATTGTTTATGTATTTATTGACTTTTTATTTTTTATTTTATTTTTTTTATTGTGAGCCATGTAGGCTTTGTGAACCACGACAACCTGCTGCTCAAATTGAATTGCCCCTTGAGGGATTAATAAAGGTGTTTGAATTGATTTGGAATGTTCATGAGGCAGTCAATAAATTTGGTTTGTTCGTAAATATCACAAACTTTCAGTCTTTTGATCAAATTTGATACTCGAACATTTGACAATGTAAAACAAAGAAAAATACAACTAATCTGAAAATCGACAGAATAAAATTTATTGAAAATACTAATAATAATTAGCTTTTTTTTTTTAACTCACATTCACATCATCATTCCCTCAGCGGCCATTGCTTTCAATTATGCAAATGAAGCAATGATGTCATCTTACAACTTCCAGCATTTTTTATGACAGTCAGTAGCTACATTCCTTACCGAGGAGTTGGCGACACTGGAAGAGAGACCAGAAGAGATTGAGGACACTGAGGACGGAGATGTAAAAGAGATACAAATTGAAAACACAGATGCGGAGGATGAGACATAATAGTCAGCAGAGAAAACAGTGGAGATGATTTCAATTTCTAATTTGTGGTTAATTGAGACTAGCGTTAGGAAGCCACTGTGCAGGGAGAACTGCTGGAGGTCTTAAGTACAAATCAACGTTAAAAGAGGCCACATCGGTGTAAGGCCATTTTTTTTTTTAACACATCATGCATCACATCATCAAGTCTCACTCTTGTTATTTCCTGAAACTTGGCAGCCCTACATACACATGGGAAACATGCTATATCTCACTCTCAGTAACATGAATTAATACACTTTGCCTGACAGAACTTTTTTCTGCATTTTCTGCATGCGTCATCAATAATTCAAATTAAATTAATGAACAATGCAGTAAAAAGCAGCATTATTTTAGCATTCAATGATGGCAATAATAAAATTAGGAAGACATGCTGACTCCCTAATGCAAAACTTATGAAAAATATTTTAAAAAACTATAAGTAAAATCCCAGGTATATATAGTGCAGGGATTACTATTAATAGATTGGAGGCAGCCGCCACAGTTGACATACTTCACACAAATTGTACGTAATTGTTGGTCCAAAGCTAATGTGGACTTTGGCAAAATGAGGGTAGTACGTGTTTTGGTCGTCTTGTGTATTTTTTTATGTTTATTGGGCCAACTAGAGTGTGTTACACAGCCTGCTGGTCACTAAACACTGCATGAATGTATGCAGCGGGCTGCATCAAATATGGCCGCAACATTATACTTTGACAAAATAAAAAGCATGTTTTATTGAAAGTTTATTTTCACTATTATTATGTATTATTATATTTTCAGAAAGATTGCAATTGCAACATGGCACCCATGGTTTAGTTGATCATACTCTTTACACAGCTCTGGAACACACACGAGGCTGCTCCTCCTGGTGGTTAAACAGGTTAAAGTGATGAGAGGTTGATATAGAAACAAAAAATCTGTATAACAAAAATTTAGGATGTCTAACTCCTAAATTCTAATGCTGGACTGGCCTGTGTCACCACTCACCACTACACACCACTGTGTGTTTGTGTGCGCGTGTGTATGTGTGCGTGTGGTGTGTCTGAATGACAGAGGCGAGAAACAAAGTTAACAGCAACATGTCTTTTTCTCCCTAAGTGATGAATTAAGTGCCAAGTCATCCTTTTTCTCCATGAAAGTATTGATGTTTTTGTTTATACTTTCAAGATAAAAAAAATATATATTGGATTACAATTTACTCAATTATAACAATGGGTGCCATTTAATAATCTAATCATGCACCTGGGATAGGCTGATTAGCAACACTAAAATGGCCCTAATGTGTTAATGTTTTCAGTCTATGTGTGTTGGCCCTGCGCTGAGGTGGCGACTTGTCCAGGGCGACCCAGAGAGGGACAAGCAGTAGAAAATGGATGGACAGATTGATGGTTGGATGAATAGCCACTGAGAATACAGTAAGATGGGTTAATGACCACTAAAAGTCAGAGGAGCACCAGCACACATTATATAAGATAAAATAATATATTATAATATAATATATTTAATATAATATAATATAATACAAAGCAACACAAAATAACGTAACATGACATAACATAACATAACAATTACATAACAAATATTTTTTCGGACTATAAGGCGCACTTAAAATCTTTTAATTTTCTTAAAAATCGACAGTGCGCCTTATAACCCGGTTCGCCTAATGTACGGAATAAATCTGGTTGTGCTGACCGACCTCGAAGCTATTTTATTTGGTACATGGTGTAATGATAAGGGTGACCAGTAAATGTCAGTCACACATAAGAGATAGGTGTAGATTGCCCCATGATGCCAGTAAACAACACGAAAACTGTCAAGACGTGGTCTATGGATTGTTTGTTTTCCCGAGATGCAAGTAAAGTTGGATCGGACAAGACGTGTAGGTAAAGACATTTTTATTTGAACGCTATAAACTACAAAAAAAAGGTGCAAACAAAAGGCGCGCACAAGGCGGAGCACAAACTTGGCTATGAAACAAAATAACGTCAACACATAAACTGAACTATGGTCATAAACAAAAACTTACTTGGAAAGCATGGTATCAACAGGAAGCAAAGGATAGCATGGGTGTCAGAAGTAATGTCGCCAGACAGACTGCCTGGCAACTGAAAGCTTAAATAATACCGACATGATTAGTGACAGGTGCGCGAGTGCAAAACGTGAGACAGGTGAAACTAATGAGTAGTCATGGAAACAAAACAAGCAAGAGTGCACAACCAGGAACTAAAAAGAGTCCAAAAAACAAACAGCACATAGCCAAACAAAAATGATCAACAGACATGACAAAAACTTAAAATATTCAATTGAAAATATAGAACATTACACATGGCACTCAAAAATCTGTCAAAATGTTTTAGTATGACTTTAGTAAGCTTTAAAAAAAACTTTAAAAAAATAAATAAAAACAAGTTATAAATAACCGGTTGATGGATTGGGGAAGCACGGTGGCACGGGGTTAGTGCATGAGCCTCACAATACGAAGGTCCTGAGTAGTCCTGGGTTCAATCCCGGGCTCGGGATCTTTCTGTGTGGAGTTTGCATGTTCTCCCCGTGACTGCGTGGGTTCCCTCCGGGTACTCCGGCTTCCTCCCACCGCCAAAAACATGCACTTGGGGATAGGTTGATTGGCAACACTAAATTGGCCCTAGTGTGTGAAAGTGAGTGTGAATGTTGTCTGTCTATTTGTGTTGGCCCTGCGATGAGGTGGAGACTTGTCCAGGGTGTACCCCGCCTTCCAACCGAATGCAGCTGAGATAGGCTCCAGCACCCCCCGCGACCCCAAAAGGGACAAGCGGTAGAAAATGGATGGATTGATGGATTGTCGGAGCATTATGGCTACCGTGGTCAGTCTTCAACATACGAGTATTATTACGGTGTGTGTATAAGGACCGCAAAATGACACCCATCAGCAGACATATTATCTGGCATTTTGTTTCGCAACATTAAGCAAAACCAACTTTTATATTTTTATATTCTGGTATCTGCTGATCTGTATTTGGGATCTGCATAAGTCCTGAAAATCTGCACACATCCGCCATTGTAGCTTCTTTTTTTGCTCTATCTTCTTGTTATGGGACATTCATCCTCCACTGTTGCCATTCCTAATATAAAGTAGAGTAAAGTTCTCACTTATATCTGTCAGTAGACTACCGGTGTAGTGGGTTAACATAATTCACTCACAGAACTTTAGTTATTAGAGAGTTCCGGTCGGACGTTTTTTTCACGTGACGCATTTCCGGTGTTGTTGTTGTACTAGTGAGCCACGGACGAGGAGATTCTGCTCTGTTATTGAGTTAAGTAAAGATTGAATATCATTAATACAATTAGCTCCATCTTTTGACATTTCTTTGACTGCGTCCTTGCACGCTACACTGGTACAACAAAGATGGTCGGGAGAAGACCCTTTTGAAGGTGAGCCACGTAAATAAGACCGCCCACAAACCAGCGCATCCTGAAGCTACTGTCAGAAAGCGACTTAAAGATGGTCTGTAAAACATAATCCATGCAACATTTTGACCAAAGAACCATCATTACATGTTATGTAGACCAGTGATTTTTAGTGTGCTGTGAGAGATCGTCAGGTGTGCCATGGGAAATTATTTAATATCTCCTATTAACCATTTTCGGGTGTCTGTGCTATAATAAAGTGCGGCAGATAATGTAATACTCTTCTATTTCAGTAGGTGGCAGCAGAGGGCGATAAATACCTGTAAAGACAATCGAGTTAGCGCTGCGCAACACATGACAGTGACAGTTTGGGATCGCAGCAAGAGGAGGCGAGCAAGTGACAGTTTTGATTGATTGATTGAGACTTTTATTAGTAGATTGCAGAGTGAAGTACATATTCCGTACAATTGACCACTAAATGGTAACACCCGAATAAGTTTTTCAACTTGTTTAAGTCGGGGTCCACTGATTCATGATACAGATATATATATGTGACCCACCCATAATGTGTCACATTTTTGTGTTGATTTATTTATTTTATTTTATGGTTTGAATTCGTTTTTGGAGCTGTCATTCCACATTTATCAATATTCACATTGGTCAGTAGGGGGCAGTAGGGCGTTTCTTCCCAATTGAATGGATCACCTGCAGACCGGAAGTGTCTTGTCATTCTGATGAGAGCGACCAGTCTGTGAACAACTGAAACGTTCTGTGTGCCTTTTCCTCCTGTATAACAGGTTAGTTATGGTGAATCAACTCACTGAATAATATCCATGTGATCTTTATACGTTTAAGTACACATTCTGATGGTGGAGCCTAACTCTAAAGTGTTTGTGAGTTGTAGTTTGTATTTGTGAATGAATCCAGTGCACAGCTGCAGTAATCAATACAAAATGGCGACGTGAGTGCGCAATGTTTATATAGGAACTTCTGATCATAATTCAGACTCCCAAATTAGAGCTCCCGTTTTCTTATTGATTTTATAATGTGCACTCTCGAAAAGCCGTACATGTTATTGATGTTATTGATGGCAGTATTGTCCTGTTTAAGAGTGTCACAACATTGCTGTTTACGGCAGACAAACTGCTTTACGGTAGACAAAAACATGACTGCTGTTGTTGTGTGTTGTTACCGCGCTGGGAGGACGTTAATGAAACTGCCTAACAATAAACCCACATAAGAAACCAAGAACTCGCCCTCCATCATTCTACAGTTATAATGTGTTTGGGCAGGCACACTGTTTATATTGTGGGAAAGCGGACTCAGGTCTGCATGGAGCTGGAGGGGGCGTGGCCTCCAGATCCGCCTGAATTTCGGGAGATTTTCGGGAGAAAATTTGTCCCGGGAGGTTTTCGGGAGAGGCGCTGAATTTCGGGAGTCTCCCGGAAAATCCGGGAGGGTTGGCAAGTATGATAATGTGTGTGTTCTGAAGTAGGTTTTACATGCTATTTTATTGTGTTTAGACATGGTTATATAAGTTAAGCTCTCAAGAATGGTCAAAGAACATTTCAAGTACAATAACTTAAAGCTGCTATTATAAGAAGAAGAATATGAAGAAAAGTAAAGTATTGAAATTAATGTTGCTAAATTGTGCATTAAGTTAAAGGTGAATATTCCTGAGAAAGACAAGACAGTGAAATAATGTCTAATTGGGCACTATATTGTATGTTTTGGAGTGATGATGTGGATATGTGAAAATATATGGCAAAGGCATACAGTATTGTTATGGTAATTATAACTCCAGTGATACAGTAACGGTTCAATGATACTTTATTGGGTGTTTTGATGAAAATAGAGGTGAAGATAAAGTAAAAGACATTGACATGATAATACAAAGTGACAAAAGATATGGGAAATTAAGTGAATTGTGGATTTGTAATTTCTGTTAATAGATTCTGATGAGAGGGACCAGTCTGTGAACAACTGAAACGTTCTGTGTTCTTTTTCCTCCTGCATAACAGGACATTATTATCTGACTGCTTGTCCTGGCTACCTGGGACCTGCAACATATACTATCAGATATATACTATCATCATAATACAGTCATCACACAAGATAATCATCAGAGTATATACACATCATCAAATCTGGGATGTGGAGGGGGGGGGGATGCAACTGCGGAACAGGGTCCTGGACACAATTCTGACCCAGATGAAGGCCCTAGTATGAGTGGTCAACAAAATAAAAAAGACAAGACGGTGATCTCGAGGCAATAGAGCGAAAGCTATCTTTCATTTGGATTTACTTTCACCGGGGATGCAACAGCACCGACTCCGCAATGCTTGGTGTGTGGTGAGTGCTATCTAATAGCGCCATGGTGCCAAGCAAGCTTAAACTCCATCTCCAAACGAAACACCCTTCCGTTCAAAACAAGCCGATGGACTATTGTGTACGCTTACGTACAAACAATGAGAAACAGGCAACTTTTCTTAGAAAAAACACAGAGGTAAACGAGAGAGCCCTCAAAGCTAGCTACCTTGTTGCTGAACTCGTAACTAAATCAAAAAAGTCCCACACTGTAGCAGAAACATTAATACTGCGAGCTTGTAAAGCCATTGTAAATTAGATGCTCAGGCCCAGGTTTCACAGTAGGTGAGTATAAATACATTTAGAAACTATATTATTAACTATATGTATTATATATTGTGTTAGAGTGTAATTTTGTGTCATTTTGGTTGGTGGCGTGCCGCAGGATTTTGTAAATGTAAAAAGTGTGCCGCGGCTCAAAAAAGGTTGAAAATCACTAATGTAGACCACAAACAAGTGTTTCCAATTTCGAAAATAAATTATCATATGAGCCCTTTGATTCGCCTTAATATCCGGTGCGCCTTTTGTATGAAAAAACACAGAGGTAAACGAGAGAGCCCTCAAAGCTAGCTACCTTGTTGCTGAACTCGTAACTAAATCAAAAAAGTCCCACACTGTAGCAGAAACATTAATACTGCGAGCTTGTAAAGCCATTGTAAATTAGATGCTCAGGCCCAGGTTTCACAGTAGGTGAGTATAAATACATTTAGAAACTATATTATTAACTATATGTATTATATATTGTGTTAGAGTGTAATTTTGTGTCATTTTGGTTGGTGGCGTGCCGCAGGATTTTGTAAATGTAAAAAGTGTGCCGCGGCTCAAAAAAGGTTGAAAATCACTGATGTAGACCACAAACAAGTGTTTCCAATTTCGAAAATAAATTATCATATGAGCCCTTTGATTCGCCTTAATATCCGGTGCGCCTTTTGTATGAAAATAGACCTGCTCATCGGCGGGTCTATTCATCTGGTGCGCCATATGGTCCAAAAAATACGGTAATGTAATATAATATGGTGTATTATATTATCATGTAATTGCAATAATGAGATAATAATGATATAATGTGTGTAGTGGTGTGTGTCTTGACAAACATGTACAGGACATTTTCCATTAGAATTTCTATGCAGAAATAAATTGCCCCCACATCCGGTCTCTGCACTCCACAGAGGAGTAGCGTAGCGTTTCCTTCTCCATCGCGCGCAGGACCTCCCACGCTCCCTCGCCCAACTCTCTCGCGGAAAAACTATTTAGCTGGCGACATCTGTCAGAACTTGGACTTTGGAGAAATTGTTTTCCCGAGATGCAAGTAAAGCTGGACTGGACATGGCGTGAAGGTAGATACATGTTTAATATTACACTTAAAAAAAGAAGCAAACAAAAGGCGCGCGCAAGGGCGGAAGTACAAAACTTGGCTATGGAACAAAAACTAAGACAAAGGCAAAACTATGGACGTGAAACTAATAAACACTTACTGTGGCATGGCATGAAGCATGAATAACAAGCCAGGCAACTGGGAGCTTAAATAATAGTGACATAATTAGTGACAGCAGGTGCGTGACGCAAAATGTGAAAACGTGAGACAGGTGCATGACATGAGGATGTGAACCAGGTGAAACTAATGGTTGCTATGGTGACAAAACAAACAAAAGTGCACAAGAAGTCTAACAACAAAACCGAACATGACTAAAACAAAACATGATCACACAGACATGACAGCTAATATGATCCAGTTTAAGTAACTATTCAAATTTAAAGTGTTCACAAAGTTTTAGTGATTTTTTTTTAACCTTATTTAAAACAATTTATGATAATCTTGTTCATGTCATAGGTGAACCATAAATTAATTTAATCTTTAACTATTTGATAACTTTAATTGTGGTTTATTTATGTATTTAATAGTTATTTACTTACTCATTGTTTTTTAATTACTCATTTGTTTATTCACTTTTGTGTTACAAATAGAAAACTAACAACTGGGATAAAACTGCTTCAAAAAGGAATAAGATTAAATAAGCTCTGCTTCTTCCTTTTCCTTTTCAGGCATGCTGTAACAAAACAACTGGAAATATGTGATGTATTACGTTGTAATTATGTGGATATTTGAAATAAACTGACACCAACCAACCAAACATGCAGTTGACATGTAGAACTATTTCTGGGCATTTTTAAGAAGCAGTCGTGCAGTGCATCGACATAGACACCACTTTATTTTTTTTGAACCGCCAAAGGTAAGCTCATTGGAGACAGGCTGCACTTACTCCAACTCAATTTTTTTTCCTATAAAAATATTTTAGAATTATATATACTATGTGAAAAAAACAAACTACAAAATATCAAATGACACCTAAACGCATCAATTGATTTTCTTTTAATCAGTCCCTTATGTCCTCTAGAATTTATCAAATTATAAAATGATGTTGCTGACTAGATGATATGCCTATTATTTTAATATTTTTATTACTGACCACCAAAAATTTTGACACACATGTAGGACGCAGGATTCTCGTGTGTACTTCGTGTGTCTTTGCAGCGCGAGCACTGATCCCGCAGCCGTAAACAGTGATGATGATTGATAAATCACATTGTGTGTGCTAAATAATTATATTTGCATCTTCTCCTCCTAGTGGCCGTTTTGACGATCAACATATATTTAGCATATTAATGAATACAGAGGCAAAATGGATTGCAGGCCTAATTATGCTCACTTTACAGACGCAAACCACTTTGCACATGTTTAGTAGCTCAGCTTTGCATTTACTATCAAAATGCACATGTTTTTTTTACACGCAAACCTTTAGTAAATCGGGCTCTTATTCATAGTACTACACTGTCA
Source organism: Nerophis lumbriciformis (assembly GCF_033978685.3). Taxonomy (NCBI): domain Eukaryota; kingdom Metazoa; phylum Chordata; class Actinopteri; order Syngnathiformes; family Syngnathidae; genus Nerophis; species Nerophis lumbriciformis. The sequence goes on along the minus strand of NC_084549.2, from coordinate 47,689,033 downwards.
CCAAGTTTTGAGCAAATCAATAACTTGCAGTTAAGTAAAACATTTAAAAAATGTTTGTGTACGATACTGTGAATAAAACCAGTGTTAATTTTGTTGACTAAAAATTGTTGTCTTAGCTATAATCAACAACCTTTTAGTTAGTAATATATCCAATCACAGTTGCATATGGGAGAAGGGAGGGGAATGAATCACGGAGGGGGTCCAATCAGAAATATTGTCTTGTGTGTTTTGGACTTTATACTAGGAAAACAAGACTGTATTATCGGGATGTAACGATAAACAGTATTAATGAGGACTGCAGCAAAACTCCCGATGCTTAGTATTACCCTTTTATGTTAAAATGATTGAAAAGCGGAGATTGATACCTGCACTTTGATAAACTCAAGGACTCACTGGTGCCAGCTCGCTAGCTTAATTGCTAACGTTATCCCCTCTAAGAAACACATTACTTATCTGAGCAACTAAGCTAATACAATAAACCTAAAAAGTCTGTGTACGTCACGGCCATCCCTTTTTCGTTTGGAAAATAAATTGTTTTAACATAAAAATCCACTTTCACCGTTTTCCATCCATCCATCCATTTTTCTACCGCTTCTCCTTGTCGAGGTTGCGAGGGTGGCTGGAGCCTATATCATCGGGATTCGGGCGGAAGGCGGCGTACACCCTGGACAATAGAGATGGACAGATTCACCGATTTGCACCGGTGGTTCAAATCAACCACTTGCGATGCGACTGCACCGGTACATTTCATCATGCATCAATAAACAACAGGGTCACGTTTGTGATGCATCGGCTCTTGCCTCTTTGTATCGGTTAAATTCATGCATTCGATCGATATTAATATGTTCTATTATTTCCTGCTCATCCCAGTGTAACTTGTTATAGCAACTTGTTTTATACAGTCTCGGTTGTTTATTTTTCACGTGAGATCCATGGAGGTCGATGGTGAGATCTGATTGGCAGCCCTTGACTCTGTCGTATTTCTGGGGCGGGCACAGAAGGAAACTCAGTTACAGGAGGGAGCAGCACGGAACAGTGTACGCGACATGGATGACGGTGATGAGATATTCGATGCTCCCAAACACTCGCATAAATCGAGCGTATGGAAATACTTTGGTTTTTATAAGAAAGACGGTAAGATTCACAAGGCCCATGCAGTATGTAAAGAATGCCGTGCATCTATCAAAAACTTGAGAAGCACGACAAACCTAGCTACACACATAAAGAGACGGCACCACGTGGATACTTCAGCGGCTGCCCCCATTCCCACTAGTTTGGATTGTGCCAAATCCGATGCAGCCACGCCAAGCTCTAGTAGTGATAACAGCAGGACCATCACAATGTTCTTTGGACAAAATAAGCCTTTGGCAGCTAATTCCACCCGTTCACTGGCGCTAACCAACGCTGTCTCATATGTAAAGCTCTATGTAAAGACATGCAGCCATGTAGCGTTGTGGAGAACGAGGGGTTCAGGCTCATGGCCAACGCTCTTGACCCCATGTACAAAATACCCCAAAGGCGGTTCTTTTCCAACAAGGAAATACCCAATCTCTACACTAAAGTAAAAGCGGAGGTAATGGAATCTATAAATAACGCGAACAAAGTGGAGAGTGTACTCTACAATTGAGTTATGTTTTGTCAAAACAAAATGAGATAACATAATAAGCAGAAATGAGTGCTTAATAATAAAATGTAATTTCATTTTCAAATAGTGAATTGTCATTTTCAAATAGGTGTATTGGTTTGCTCCACACAAAAAAGCAATGTGAAATGCAACCTTCAAGTTCATACAGAGAGTAAGGCAGAGTTAAGCTTCTGAGGCAAGAGACTGGATGCAGACTTAAACATTTCTGAATTGAATGGTACTGCAACATAAAACAACTAATTGAACTGAACACCTTTGTAAGGTCTATGTTGTATTGTTATGAAATTGTTTTGAATCGCATTGTATAGAGAATAGGAGTGAATCGTATTGCATCATATCGGCAGGAGGCTTAATTGTATCGTTACTGTAGCGTATTGGTGATCAGGTATCGAGATGCGTATCGATTCGGCTTCTGAGGAGAAGGTATCCATCCCTACTGGACAAGTCACCAACTCATCGCAGTTTCCCTGATTTTTGGTTTGATAATAAAAAACAAAAAACGGACCTTTAACCATTATTGGCTATCTTAGTTTATTAATGTGGTTGAAAATTGAAAATAGGAATCAAAACAACGAGTGGAAAACTATTTTGTGGATTGCACAAGCGCAGTGTCTCTTTTCAGGATTCTTGTCTGTGAGTGACCCTGAACAACAACAAAATAAGAAGACAAAGAACAGCGTCAGTGTTGTCAAGTTTATCAAGGTCAAGAGTTCACTTCTATTTTTTGAATGTCCAGAGACATTGAAAGTTACACATTTTATTGGTTCTCTATCGAGCAGGCAAACTGGTCTGTGTACGTCGCTCTTCTTCTTCTGTTGTTGTTGTTGTTCAAGGTCACTCACGGACGAGGATACGGAAAAGAAACAGTGCGCATGTAAAAACAACCCATATGTCCAAACATTGAACAGAGAATAGAGTGAAGAGTTTTTCACTTGTTTTATTCCATTCATCCATCCATCCATCCATTTTCTACCGCTTGTCCCTTTTGGGGTCGCGGGTGTGCTGGAGCCTTTCCCAGCTGCACTCCGGCCGAAAGTGGGGTACAACCTGGACGCAGGGCCAACACAGACAGACAACATTCACACTCACATTCACACACTAGGGCCAATTCAGTGTTGCCAATCAACCAATCAGCCAATCACGAGCTGCATTCCCATTTCCCATTTTCAAACATATTAATACATTCGGATAACGGATATTGGATAACGACCAGTTTTCCGTGTTTTGTTTTCTTGTATTATTAAACTAAAAACTGGGGAAATTAAGTTAAATTATTTTTCTATTACAAACAAAAAACGAATGGCCGGGACATAGACCAGCTATGCTCTCTTAAAACTGAATAATGGTGATGGATCTTTTCTCAGAGGAAAGGAGACGGAAATGTTTCTACGGTGCATTCGAGGCTTGCTCAACAGAGTAGGACAGAACACCCCTGCAGAAAAAATACATAATTATAATGTATTTTTTCTTTGTTACGCACTCTTCATTTACATGTATTTTTTAAGTGCTACAGTCCAAAGCAATATTTTGTCATGTCTGTGTGGTCATGTTTTGTTTTGGTTATGTTCAGGTTTGGTTTTTGGACTCTTTGTGCACTCTTGTTTGTTTTGTCACCATAGCAACCATTAGTTTTCACCTGTCCTCATGTCACGCACCTGATTCATTTGAACTCACACACCTGTCACTAATCATGCCACTGTTATTTGAACCTGTCTTTTTCTGTTGATCGTCCTAGTGACATTATCTATCCTTACTACCTCTGCTACCCATGAGATTCCTGTTTACTATAGTTCATGCTTCATGCAATGCCACAGTAAGTGTTTTTGTTTCATGTTCATAGTTAATTGCCTTTGTGCTAATCTTTTGTTTCGTTAGTCAAGTTTGTTCTCCGCCATTGTGCGCATCTTTTGTTTGCTTCCTTTTTTGGAGTTTGTTAGTGTAAAAATAAACATGTCCTTACCTTCACGCCTTGCCTGCGCCAACTTTCCTTTGCATTCCGGGAAAACACAATACCCCAAGGTCCACGTTTTGACAGAATGTCACCAGCAAAAACGTTGTTCCGCAAGAAAGTTGGACTCTTTGGATGAGGCTTCTTGGAAGGTGCTGCACCCCATGGAGGCCGAGACGCTGCGCTATTCCTCCGTGGAGCGCAAGGACCTGGTCTGGGGTCCTGGCGGCAAACTGGTGCCATTGAGCTCCGTGTGCCCTGATGACGTTGGCGCGTCTCCCCAGCCACGGAAGCGCCGCTCAAGACGAGGGACGTCGGGGAGGCCTTCCGCGAGGGTACAGGATGCGCCGCTCCCGCAGGCTCCTCCCACTCCGGGCGGAAGCAGGCTGCTGCCAGCTCCGCAGCTCAAGGATGACGTCACAGACCAGGATTTTTTTTTTCAACTCTTTTACTTTTGATCACCCGCCTCCAACAAAAGACTCAAAGACCATGATTGAACATTAACAGAACATGTTTTTGGACATTAGAACAAGTCAATCACAGTCACCCAGATTTCATGCCCCGACCCCCAAGACTCAAGCCCCGCCCCCGTCACAAATGTTTTATTTTTTTCCACCCACTCAATCCCAGGTAAGAAAAAATTAAAGATTTGGACAATTTAGGGAGGAGGATTCTGCCCCCCTCCTGACCTCTCTCCATCCACCCCTAAAAACGGTTCCAGATCGTGAGGAGCGCGTCTGGTATCCGCTCCTTCAGCTCCCGAGGGCTGGGAACTGTACAGGTGGGGTGACTCAGCTTCACCATGCCAAGCTGCCACCGGTCTTTCGGCCTGCTAAGCCGCAACCACCAGCTAGGCCACCTCCACCTGTTCCAAGGCTAGCACCAGCGCCAAGGCTAGCACCAGCACCAAGGCTAGCACCTACGCCACGGCTAGCTCCACACCCTGCTCCAAGGCTAGCACTAGCACCACGGCTAGCGCCAGTAGCTGCTCCACGCCGCCAAGCGCCGCCCGTAGCTGCTCCACGCCGCCAAGGGCCGCCCGTAGCTGCTCCACGCTGCCAAGGGCCGCCTGTAGCTGCTCCACGCCGCCACGTTGGTCGCTACATCTGTAAGTGCAAGTTAAAACTCTCCTATGCAAGGCAAAAACCGTTTATCAACAACACCCAGAAACGCCGTGGGTTTCACTGGGCCTGAGCTCATCTAAGATGGACTGATACAAAGTGGAAAAGTGTTCTGTGGTCTGACAAGTCCACATTTCAAATTGTTTTTGGAAACTGTGGACGTCGTGTCCTCCGGACCAAAAAGGAAAAGAACCATGCGGATTGTTATAGGCGCAAAGTTGAAAAGGCAGCATCTGTGATGGTATGGGGGTGTATTAGTGCCTGAGACATGGGTAACTTACACATCTGTGAAGACGCCATTAATGCTGAAAGGTACATACAGGTTTTGGAGCAACATATGTTGCCATCCAAACAACGTTATCATGGACGCCCCTGCTTGCTGACAATGCCAAACCACATGTTACATCAACGTGGCTTCTAGTAAAAGAGTGCGGGTACTAGACTGGCCTGCCTGTAGTCCAGACCTGTCTCCCATTGACAATGTGTGGCGCATTGTGAAGCCTAAAATACCACAGCGGAGACCCCCGGACTGTTGAACAACTTAAGCTGTACATCAAGCAAGAATGGGAAAGAATTCCAACTGAGAAGCTTAAAAAATGTGTCTCCTCAGTTCCCAAACGTTTACTGAGTGTTGTTAAAAGGAAAGGCCATGTAACACAGTGGTGAACACGCCCTTTCCCAACTACTTTGGCACGTGTTGCAGCCATGAAATTATTAGTTAATTATTATTTGCAAAAAAATAAAAAATAAAGTTTATGAGTTTGAACATCAAATATCTTGTCTTTGTAGTGCATTCAATTGAATATGGGTTGAAATGGATTTGCAAATCATTGTATTCCGTTTATATTTACATCTAACACAATTTCCCAACTCATATGGAAACAGGGATTGTATATTATATAGTATATGTACACATATTCTCTATGTATGACCTTCATATTTGCTCTGCTAAATTGATATTTATTGTTGTAAAACAATACAATATTTCTGTATATTCAAAATCCAAAGACCAAACTGTAGGAATAAATACAGAAATAATGAAGTGTTATTACCTCTGAAGTTGATCTCTACACAGTCTTGACCGTAATCATTCGTCCTTGGACGGTTGGGTGCCCAGTCATTTAAATCAAAGAGAGTTCCATCCATCCAAATGAAATTCAAATCCTGGAAGACAAAGTCAACATTTTAGTTGCTTTTTAATTTTCACCAAATGACACTAATAGTTTCTAGAAGTTTATGAGCACAATTGATCATTTTCATAACATTTTTGATTGCACAGTTAGGAGAACAAGACCAAATGGAAAACAAAGTTAGATAGGTGTGGGCGAATCGATCCAAATCTCTAGTATGACACCAAGGTGGGTATCGGTATTGGATCAATACCAGCGTCATAGGAACGATGAGTTTATGTTTTGAATTGTTTTCTGCTTTCTTCCATAATAATTAATGTGTGAGTTTTGTCATGGCAACCTGTATATAGAGGTCACTTTTGCCCTCGTGGTCACTTTAGGCAGCTTTGATAGAAATTCAACTACTCCTTTCCTTTGGTTAAGACTTTTAAAAATATAATAAGAAATAGTTCAAGCTGAACCTGAGAGATGTGTATTACCTTATCAACATTAAGTCAAACGTACAACATTACTAGAACATGTTAACGTTTAGATACATTAGACAGATTTATGGTAAATACTTGTAGAGCACCTTTCTACCTTAAAAGGTACTCAAAGCGCTTTGACACTATTTCCACATTCACACACTGATGGCGGGAGCTGCCATGCAAGGCCCTAACCACGACCCATCAGGAGCAAGGGTGAAGTGTCTTGCCCAAGGACACAAAGGATGTGACTAGGATGGTGGAAGCCAGGGATCAAACCATGAACTCTCAGGTTGCTGGCACGCACTCTCTACCAACCGAGCCCAACCCACTTGATTTGACTTGACAAAACATGTGGTTGAAGTGAATATGAATAATATTTTGGACAACAAATATTGTATGTAAAAATGTGAGCTTTTGCATACCTCGATGGTGTCCTGGAGTTCAATCCAAGTAAGCTCATTAGAGCCAGCCCCTTCCAGAATTAGCTGTCGGACGATTTCATTCTCCAGTTGGTTGTAGATTGACACCAGATTGCAAAACCTCTAATGGGCCAAAAATAAGACAATGAAAAGAGTTTAGCGCAAAAAGGATCTGATGTTTGCCACAAATGATTTGGATTGCAAGACAATGCACACAAAAATCAGAAAATGTATCATTGTTTGTTTACCTCGGCAGTAACAAAATTGACCCTCACATTGTGGAAAATGATGTTATGGTTGGACTAAGGGGAGGTGACGGCAAACAGACTCCAGAGGGCAGTAATGATACAATGGTTTATTATATATAAAGTAATATATATAATAATAATAAACAACACTAAATATACAAACTAAGGAAATGGAGTGTGACAAAATCCAAGAGTGTGTATGGTGTAAGACTATGTGTAGTATTTAACGGAGGTGTGCGTTACCAAATGTTGTCAAGAGACGAGGAAGTCCAGGGGTGAGAGAAGTCTACGAGTCCAATGCGAGGGAAGTCAAGGATCGAGGGAGGCAGTCAGAGTCCAGAGGGAGATCCGGGGAAAAGTGAGATGCACAGCTCACTTTCAAGACGACAGAGGGTACTACGACACAAGAAAACACACTGAGAACACGGAGGGGCAAAATACAGTGAGAGAGCAGGATTGCATCAAGCAGCAGCTGATCGCTTACTGTACTGGAGACTATATTCTAGCGCCTGATGGCCGGTTCAGCAGGCTTATGAAGGCAGCTTCCTCATTACCGACAGGTGCGCCGATTGCCAGTGATTGATTGCAGCTGGCGGCTGCTGCAGAGCGGAGACGCGCCCGGCGCGTCCCTGGATGTGTGCCGCGGTCGTGGGCGTGTCCCGAGGTGCGCTCGTCAGGACGAACAGATGAGGGCGCATTGGAATGCGCCCTGGCCGTGACAGTACTCCCCTCCTTATGGACAGCTCCCAGATGTCCTCGAGCTGGAACCAACAGAAACACGGGAACAAAAGTCAAGGGAGGGCGGAGGGGCGAACGGGAGGTGGCTCGCCGGCCCAAGTGTCCCCGGTGGACGAGTCTGGTGGCGGCGGCAAGTAGAACGCCGCTGAAGCCGGCGAGGCGGGCGACCAAGGAACGGCCACCATCTTGGCCGTTGGGAAGGCGGACACGAGTGGCGCCGTGGTGTGTCCCGCCAGCAACGAAGAGTAGGAGGGCACCGTGGTATGGCCCGCCGGACACGAAGAAGGCACTTTATCGCCTGAGGCGAAGAGGAACAGGAAGACGGCGTCGTGGAAGCAGCGTACATCGGCGGCGTGGAAGCGGCGGACATCGGCGGCGTGGAAGTGGCGGACATCGGCGGCGGCGTGGAAGCGGCGGATGTCATTGGCGGCGTGGAAGCAGCGGATGTCATCGGCGGCGTGGAAGCGGCGGACGTCACCGGCGGCGTGGAAGCGGCGGACGTCATCGGCGGCGTGGAAGCGGCGGACGTCATCGGCGCCGGAGACGAGGAGGACGGCTGAGTATCAGGCCGAGGTGCTGAGGTCGACGCTGAAGGCAGAGGGGCAGAGGTCGGCGCTGCAGGCCGAGGGGCAGAGGTCGGCGCTGCAGGCCGAGGGGCAGAGGTCGGCGCTGCTGGCCGAGGGGCAGAGGTCGGCACTGCTGGTGCTGGCCGAGGGGCAGAGGTCGAGGTCGGCCTGGAAGCTGGTGCTAGCTTGGAGGCTAGCTCGGGGACAGGTGCGAGCTCAGAGGCTAGCTCGGGGACAGGTGCTAGCTCGGAGGCTAGCTCGGGGACAGGTGCTAGCTCGGGGACAGGTGCTAGCTCGGACGCTAGCCGGGGGACTGGTGCTAGCTCGGAGGCTAGCCAGGGGACTGGTGCTAGCTCGGAGGCTAGCCGGGGGACTGGTGCTAGCTCGGAGGCTAGCCGGGGGCTGGTGCTAGCTCGGAGGCTAGCCGGGCGACTGGTGCTAGTTCGGAGGCTAGCCGGGGGACTGGTGGCTGCGGCTGGGAAAAACAGAAGAGAGGTGGAATTTGTCTTGCAGGGGGTAGCCTGTGTGGGTGCAGCTGCGCCACCACACCAGCATAGCCACCAGTGCTAAAATGGAAGAGACTAGTACTATCCCCCCCCCTCTGAACGCGGATGCCAGACGCTTCCAGCTGACTGAGGGACAGTCACTAAGGGTGGGAGGTGGGTGGCCAGGCGGCTGGTAAATTCTTCCATCCCTACAGCACTGCTAAACAGTCCAAGATTTTGCCGAGGTGGGCTAGAAAAATTGTCCAGGGTGGATTGAAAAGAAAAAGACATCCTGAGAGGGGCAAAAAGGAAAAAAACCAAAAAAAAACAAAAGAGAAATGTCTTTTCTCTTTTTCTTTTTTTACTGGGGGCGGGGCTGAAGTCACTGGGGCGGGGTCAAGGAACTGTGCCGTCAGGTCCCTAATCAATTGGCCGGAATATACTGTTGTGGTTGGACTAAGGGGAGGTGACGGCAAACAGACTCCAGAGGGCAGTAATGATACAATGATTTATTATATATAAACTAATATATATAATAATAATAAACAACACTAAATATACGAACTAAGGAAATTGAGTGTGACAAAATCCAAGAGTGTGTATGGTGTAAGACTATGTGTAGTATTTAACTGAGGTGTGCGTTACCAAATGTTGTCAAGAGACGAGGAAGTCCAGGGGCGAGAGAAGTCTACGAGTCCAATGCGAGGGAAGTCAAGGATCGAGGGAGGCAGTCAGAGTCCAGAGGGACATCCGGGGAAAAGTGAGACGCACAGCTCACTTTCAAGACGACAGAGGGTACTACGACACAAGAAAACACACTGAGAACACGGAGGGGCAAAATACAGCGAGAGAGCAGGATTGCATCAAGCAGCAGCTGATCGCTTACTGTACAGGAGACTATATTTCGGCACCTGATGGCCGGTTCAGCAGGCTTATGAAGGCAGCTTCCTCATTACCAACAGGTGCGCCGATTGCCAGTGATTGATTGCAGCTGGCGGCTGCTGCAGAGTGGAGACGCGCGCGGCGCATCCCTGGATGTGCGCCGCGGTCGTGGGCGTCTCCCGAGGTGCGCTCATCAGGACGAACAGATGAGGGCGCATTGGAATGTGCCCTGGCCGTGACAAATGATGCAGCTGAGTCCAGCCTTCAGGACAGCAATGATCTTTATCATCTGCAATACAATTGTATTAATAATAATCAATAAAATGTTATGTTGAATACCAAAAGGAAGCACAGTAAATATCTCCAAGTCTACAGAATAAGAGGTAAAAACTAAATATGGACATGACAAGGATAATATTTTAGGCATTTTTGTCTAATGTGATGTAATGTAGTGAAATACAAAACAGTTACCAACCGTAGCCATGTTCAAAAGACCACTGTGGAGAAGACAATATTATGATTACCTGGAAGGACTTGATAGTGATCGAGCCGAATTGGTTGTTATTATTTATTTATTTGTTTTTATTTTAATTTTTTTGGCCTGTGCAGCTTCTCAGGCAAATCATATAGTTGATGTAGATGCCCATATCGGCTGTACAAATTTACTTTACAAAAGAGAAGTGTGGGATACTTCTCTTGTTGCCTTATTTGTATTTGACTTTATTAAATGTATTTATATTATCATTTGGTGCAGCCGGGCCAAGGAGGGGATAGAAAGAGAAAAAAAAGGAAGACAGAGGGGGAAATTGTGGGAACAAGAGGGGGATAAGACAGAGAGACAAAAACAACAACAGCAAACCCAACAATAACAACAACAACAACAATAGGGCAACATCAGCAAATACGATATGTACAAATATGATGGCAAAAGTGATAGCAAAGAAGCAGTTAGTGAAATTCATAATAATACAGAAATGACAATGAGCATTATTACACTACAAATGGAGCAATGCAAATACCAATAGAAATAGCGCTATTGATAATGAATAATACCAATAAAATTTACCTCTATTATCAACAATACAGTTGCTCAAATGCAACAATATATACGTAATGATAACTAGAGATACAAAAAAAGCAGAAAAATGGAGGGGAAGAAAAAGAAGCCAGCTATATTAACCTCAGGGGTGTGGGAAAAAATCGATTTGAATTCGAATCGTGATTCTCAAGTTGTGCGATTCAGTATCGATTCTCATTTAAAAAAAATCGATTTTATTTTATTTTTTTATATATATATTTTTTTTAATTAATCAATCCAACAAAACAATACACAGCAATACCATAACAATGCAATCCAATTCCAAAACCAAACCCGACCCAGCAATGCTCAGAACTGCAATAAACAGAGAAATTAAGAGGAGACACAAACACGACACAGAACAAACCAAAAGTAGTGAAACAAAAATTAATATTATCAACAACAGTATCAATATTAGTTTCAATTTCAACGTAGCAGTGATTAAAAATCCCTCATTGACATTATTATTAGACATTTATAAAAAAAAAAAAGAAGAACAAGTGTCACAGTGGCTTACACTTGCATCGCATCTCATAAGCTTGACAACACACTGTGTCCAATATTTTCACAAAGATAAAATAAGTCATATTTTTGGTTCATTTAATAGTTAAAACAAATTTACATTATTGCAATCAGTTGATAAAACATTGTCCTTTACAATTCTAAAAGCTTTTTACAAAAATCTACTACTCTGCTTGCATGTCAGCAGACTGGGGTAGATCCTGCTGAAATCCTATGTATTGAATGAAAAGAGAATCCTTTTGAATCTTGGCAAAAATCTTAGCCACACGATTATCAAATGTAATAGGAAAATGAATTCATACTGGCCAAACTGGCTTCATGGAAGGTCGACAATCTTCAGACAATACAAGGAAATTGTTTAATGTTATTTACTATGCTAGAAGTCTCCCTTATCCCACAGCAGTATGTACTGTTGATGCGGAGAAGGCATTCGACCACATAAACTGGTCATTTATGTTTTGCACATTACGTAAATTTGGATTTGAAGATATTTTTATGCAATGGATTAAGATGCTTTATACAAGGCCCATGGCATCAGTCAAAACCAATAATCATATTTCAGAACCTTTTTCATTAAAAAGAGGAGTAAAACAGGGATGTCCTGCATCTGGATTATTATTTAATTTGGTTATTGAACCCTCAGCTGCAAAAATAAGAAGTGAAAATAATATGCATGGTATAAAAATTGGCTCTCAGTATAATAAGCTATCGATGTATTGTGACGACATAATTCTCTACCTGTCACATGTTGACTCCTCTCTTCACTATATCAATAATGTCATCACTGAATATGGCTGTTTATCAGGGTATAAAGTCAATTGAGACAAATGTGAAATATTACCACTTAATAAACACTGCAATAAATCACAAGTACAGAACTCCAAAATTAAATGGAAAGAGGCAGAAATCATATATCTAGGACTACACATTACACCAAACCTTTATCAAGCAGAGATCTAAATCTTAAACATTTAAAAAATAAGATAGAATCCAAAATGGAACGCTGGTCACGTCTCCAAATATCACTTTGGGGTCGGGTGAACATAGTAAAAATGAGTACACTGCCAGCAGTTAATTATATACTGAAAATGATGCCTGTCCTAATTAACAAAAGTTGGTTGAAGAAAATACATACAATGATATCACATTTTATATGGTGTGTAAAGAAGGCCAGATGTTCATACTTAAGGTTGTCTTGTACACAAGATAAAGGAGAACTACAATGACCAAACTTCTTACATTATTATATCTCCTTCGGTTGTGAACAAGCAAGCCACTTATTTCATTCTTCTGCAGATAAGAACTGGATCAACATAGAAAAAAATATGTTAATGAATTTGGACATTGATGTGGGGAGTTTATGTTATATTAAAAAAAATACCTAATGAATTGAGGCAGAGCCCAATAGAAGCCACCTTTAACATTCTAAAACTGTGTCAGAAAATACTAGGAACCAAGTCAATGACATCTGTCAATCAACCGCTTTGGTACAATCCTAATATCATAATTAATAAAAATGTGGTTAAATGGACAACATGGAAAGACAGAGGTATTACTAAACCTCATCATATTATTAATAAAAACTTTTTTAAACCGTTCAATGATTTAGTTGATCAATATGATGTACCCAGAAATCATTTTTTTAATTTTATCTCTTTAAAACACGCTGTAAATAAATGCATATCCTCTGAAAGTATGTCTTTAAATAGCCATGAACTGGAAGATGCACTTTTTAATCAAGATACATTGAGTAAATTAATTAAACTATTTTATGGAATAATAAATGAACACCACACTAGAAATGCAAATGATGCATGTGTTCGGAAATGGATGATGGACTTAAACATTTTAGATAAAAGAGACATATCATGGAATGATATTTGGAAAAATGCCAATAAGCCCTTTAGAAGCATTAAAGATAAGCTGACTCAATTTAAGATATTGAATAGATTGTATTTTACATCTTCTCAGCTGTTTAAAATTGGTGTAGTAAATAGCAAGTTATGTATGAAGTGCCGAGCAGCCGAGGCAACTCTTGTTCATTTATTGTGGGAATGTCAGAGAATAAAAGAGTTATGGTTGAAAACAACAAAAGAAGCAATCACAGTCCTTAATATACATATCCCAATGACACTGCAAACTTGTATTCTTGGGGATCTCCATCAATTTAGTAACGTGTCATCAAAGAGTAAAAATGCATTTCTTTCAATATGCATCATAACAAAATGGGTAATATTAAAAAAAATGGATAGATGTTGATAGTCCAACACATACTGACTGGTACACACAAGCTATGGAGATGATATCAGTAGAAAAAACTGTATTTAGTTTAGATAATAATGAGTCATATATTGGAATATGGGATTCATTATTTAAATTTGTTTTAACCATTAAATGAACCTAAAATATGACTTATTATATCATTGTGGAAAATATTGGACACAGTGTGTTGTCAAGTTTATGAGATGTGATACAAGTGTAAGCCACTGTGACACTATTGTTCTTTTTTTTTTTTTTAATTAATGTTTGTAATGATAATATCAATGAGGGCTTTTTAATCACTGCTATGTTGAAATTGTTACTAATATTGATACTGTTGTTGATAATATTCATTTTTGTCTCACTACTTTTAGATTGTTCCATGTCATGTTTGTGTGTCCTCAGTTGCTCTCAATTGCTCTGTTTATTGCTATTCTGAATGTTGCTGGGTCGGGTTTGGTTTTGAAATTGTATTGCATTATTATGGTATTGTTGTGTATTGTTTTCATAAAAAAAAAAAAAGTAAAATCGTTTTTGAATTGAGAATCGTGTTGAATTGAAAAAAAAAAATCGATTTTAAATCGAATCGTGACCCCAAGAATCGATTTTGAATCGAATCGTGGGACACCCAAATATTCACAGCCCTAATTAACCTTGTAGATTATACCCTAATACACACACATTATATATATATATATATATATATATATATATATATATATATATATATATATATATATATATATATATATATATATTATATATATATATATATATATATATATATATATATATATATATATATATATATATATATATATATATATATATATATATATATATATATATATATATATCCATCCATCCATTTTCTACCGCTTATTCCCTTTGGGGTCGCGGGGGGCGCTGGAGCCTATCTCAGCTACAATCATATATATATATATATCCATCCATCCATCCATCCATCTTCTTCCGCTTATCCGAGGTCGGGTCACGGGGGCAGCAGCCTAAGCAGGGAAGCCCAGACTTCCCTCTCCCCAGCCACTTCGTCCAGCTCTTCCCGGGGGATCCCGAGGCGTTCCCAGGCCAGCCGGGAGACATAGTCTTCCCAACGTGTCCTGGGTCTTCCCCGTGGCCTCCTACCGGTCGGACGTGCCCTAAACACCTCCCGAGGGAGGCGATCGGGTGGCATCCTGACCAGATGCCCGAACCACCTCATCTGGCTCCTCTCGATGTGGAGGAGCAGCGGCTTTACTTTGAGCTCCCCGCGGACAACCCTAATACACACACATATATGTATATATATATATATATATATATATATATATATATATATATATATATATATATATACATATATGTGTGTACCAATAATTTAGTACCGGTACCAAAATGTATATCAACGTTTCCAAATAAAGGGAACTACAAAAAAATTCAATACTGGCTTTACTTTAATAGAAAATCTTACACTACATTAAACAATCATAGTCAAAGAACAATTTTACAAGATTAAAATATAAATGAAAAGGCATTAAACACACTGGGCTTTTCTTGTTGCACTCAAAGAACACTTTTACAAGCTTCTCACCCTATCTCTAAGGGTTTCTGTAACAAGCGGAGGAAACTCATTTCGGCCGCTTGTACCCGTGATCTTGTCCTTTTGGTCATAACCCAAAGCTCATGACCATAGGTGAGGATGGGAACGTAGATCGACCGGTAAATTGAGAGCTTTGCCTTCCGGCTCAGCTCCTTCTTCACCACAACGGATCGATACAGCATCCGCATTACTGAAGATGCCGCACCGATCCGCCTGTCGATCTCACAATCCACTCTTCCCTCACTCGTGAACAAGACTCCGAGGTACTTGAACTCTTCCACTAGGGGGCAGGGTCTCCTCCCCAACCCGGAGATGGCACTCCACCCTTTTCCGGGCAAGAACCATGGACTCGGACTTGGAGGTGCTGATTCTCATCCCAGTCGCTTCACACTCGGCTGCGAACCGATCCAGCGAGAGCTGAAGATCCTGGCCAGATGAAGCCATCAGGACCACATCATCTGCAAAAAGCAGAGACCTAATCCTGCAGCCACCAAACCAGATCCCCTCAACACCTTGACTGCGCCTAGAAATTCTGTCCATAAAAGTTATGGACAGAATCGGTGACAAAAGGGCAGCCTTGGCGGAGTCCAACCCTCACTGGAAACGTGTCCGACTTACTACCGGCAATGCGGACCAAGCTCTGACACTCATCATACAGGGAGCGGACCGCCAAAATCAGACAGTCCGATACCCCATACTCTCTGAGCACTCCCCACAGGACTTCCCGAGGGACACGGTCGAATGCCTTCTCCAAATCCACAAAGCACATGTAGACTGGTTGGGCAAACTCCCATGCACCCTTAAGGACCCTGCCAAGAGTATAGAGCTGGTCCACAGTTCCACGACCAGGACGAAAACCACACTGTATATATATATATATTAAGGCTGAAACGACGCGTCGACATAGTCGACGTCATCGGTTACGTAAATACGTCGACGCCGTTTTTGTGCGTCGGCGCGTCGCATATTTACGTCACACTACTGTCATGGCGGAGCGCAAAGCAGACGATGCGAGCGAGGGGAAAAAAGCACGCCAAAAGTCGTCAAAAGTGTGGGAGTATTTCAATAAACGGCCTAATAATGTTGTTGTATGCACACTGTGTCGAGCGGAAATGGCCTATCATAGCAGCACAACGGCTATGAACGAACATTTGAAAAGAAAACCCCCGACAGCGTTCTTGCCATCACCATCAACATGTCAATCGTCCGCGTGCGTATACGTTGTCATTATTACACAAAAACATGAATGTGTCATTTGTATCTGCGTTGTAAATTCATAAACTAAAGCACCGTTTTGCTCTGAGAGGCGCGTTTGGCGTGCCTGTTCAGTGTTTACAAAGACGCGCTCCTCTTTAACGCTGTGGAGAGGCGGCGGCGGCCAGCGAGCGGCGAGGCGGGGCGCGCCGGAAGCGACGCCGCAATCGTGCCCAGGTGCGCGATCCGCGCAGTTGGAAGAGAAAAGACTTTGTGTAAAATTAAAAGATTGTAAACCTGGCAAAGCCGTCTGGCGTTCAATCTGTCGGTCCTGAAAGAACCCCACGGCACAAGACGTGTCACAAACGCTAACGTTAATTAGTTGTGCAAATACCTTTTACAACATTAACAGTTACATATACTATGTACAAACGAACAATTAACTTTCACTTTAATCATACTATCATTGTTGTGTTATTAAGCAAAATAAGCAATACTTTTACTTTTGTTGAAATGTTTACACTGTACACTTTTTTGTATTGGATGTTTAGCTTTATTTTTGCACATTTTAGCAAATAAGCAATACTTTTACTTTTGTTGAAATGTTTACACTTGTTACAGAATATTTCCGTTTTGCACTTTTTTGTATTGGATGTTTATCTTTATTTTTGCACATTTTAAAGCAAAATAAGAAATACTTTTACTTTTGAAATGCTTATACTATTCCAGAATATTAAGATTTGCACTGGATGTTTACTTTTATATTTGCACATTAAAAAGCAAATAAGCTACTTTTAATTTTGTTAAATGTTAAAAGTTTTAAATGTTTACATTGTTACAGAATATTTTGTCATGTTGTTGTCAATGTTGACTGAGTGGCCATACTTTTTTTTTTGTAAATAAAAGCCATGCCTTTTGAAAAAACTGGCCTACATTTATTTTTTCCTCTTCATTTTAAATAAAAAAAAAAAATCGGTAAAAGGAAAAATAATCTATAGATTAATCGAAAAAAATAATCTATAGATTAACCGATTAATCGAAAAATAATCTATAGATTAATCGATAGAAAAATAATCGTTAGCTGCAGCCCTAATATATATATATATATACATACATACATATATACATATATACATCTATATATATATATATATATATATATATATATATATATATATATATATATATATATATATATATATATATATATATATATATATATATATATATATATATATACATATATGTGTGTGTATTAGGGTTGTCCCGATACCAATAATTTAGTACCGGTACCAAAATGTATATCAACGTTTCCAAATAAAGGGAACTACAAAAAAATTCAATACTGGCTTTACTTTAATAGAAAATCTTACACTACATTAAACAATCATAGTGAAAGAACAATTTTACAAGATTAAAATATAAATGAAAAGGCATTAAACACACTGGGCTTTTCTTGTTGCACTCAAAGAACACTTTTACAATTTTCCATATTACATGTAGTCTTTCATAATCAAGGATTGGATTAGAATAGAACAGAAAGTTTTACTGACATTATATTAAATTATTCATGATTCATGGTTGCCACTCCTGGTCTGTGCTTAAAGAAAAATACAATTATTAATTATTAATTAAGTACTAAAAACAAAACTATGGATACAGATAATCCATGTAGCAGGTAAAACACATTTATTAATGACAAAACACAAATTGTACGAATTTGTTACAAAATGTTGTCATTTCACTTGCATCAATTGACTGCTAATTGGGCAGTTTTAACTGCAGTGATATTTGGCATCAAACTAAGCAGCTGTGTGCGTGTCTACATATCTACATGTGCACAGCAGGGGAGCTGGTTAACTTATTAGAGTAGCGTTTGCGAGAATGGCAACGTGTTGGCTGAGTGACATCAGTGAGTGAGTGGGCGGGTAAAGAGATAGCAGCAGGACAGGTCTAACAACTATATTTGTACCTGTCACTATTTAAACTCCTTGTGCAGATCTGAATGCTTAATATTTGTTTACCTAAGTTTGAAGCAAAGGTGGTAATACTAATCGCCACATTTGGCGAGGCGATTAACAGCTTTTTTCAGAGTAGTGTATGTATGTATGTGTGTGCTCCTTTAAGAATGGCATATGTGGGGTGAGTGACTTGTGTAAGTGAGTGGGCAAGTGATGAGAGTTAGCAGTAGCATGTGCAGGAGTGTTAATAGCATGGTAGATGTCCGGTTGTGCCCTGTGAAAATTATAAAAAAAGTTACCAAGTTGTAAGTAATCGACGGCCTGGTCATTCTGACCAAAGAGCGAAGCTTTACGGACCCATTGCGTACGGTGTTATCCCCGACAAAACATCGGCCCTGGAGGGAACGTCTCCCCTGCGCTACCCGACCACAGTCTGGGAGCCGACAAGCAGGAAAGATGTAAAACAGCACTTGCAGAGCGGCGACTGCCTGTTTAAAGTGTCACCTTTATTTTTAAACCCAAATACCTCCATATTGCGCTTCACGCACGCTCTTTATTAACCAGTAGAATTGTCATTTATTGCCATTCTTCACCACCACCATGTTATTGCTTGTATGCACTTTGTGTGTACGTTTTTTTACACACTCAACATCATGCGCCTCAGCTATGTAGTCACCGCCGCACAGCGGCATTCAGATGAAAGAATGGTACCGGTATTTTTCAAAGGTGGTATAGTACCGATTTCAATTGATTAGTAACGGGATACTTTATTAGTACCGGCATACCGTACAACCCTAATATATATATATATATATATATATATATATATATATATATATATATATATATATATATATATATATATGCTGTAATGAGAAACTGTAAATATGTGACAGTATCATATGGTGGTATTCTATGCATGCTCGAAATAACCTAAAACTAAAACCATAACCATAGATGTGTCCTGAGAATTTATGCAGGATGGCTGATCTCAACTGCCCAACGCTATGAAGACACGCACGCTTTGTTCTCTCAGCAAGTGTCATGCATGTGCCTGTAATTACCACCAATTAGTTTAATGATCAGGTTGATCACACATTTTATCATGCTCATTGTCACCTTGTAACCAAGTATTGCGCAATGAGTTCAGAGAAGGTGCTGGGTGGGTGTGTAAGGAACAGTGGAATTTGGCCTGTCACCACCATCACTTCTCCATCTTATCGCTGCCTGGGGGGCAATAGACTGTGGTGAAGTAGGCCAGCTTCGTCGCATTAATTTTTGGTTGTGTTTTCCACTCCGTATGCTGAATGGCAATATACGATATATATCTCAATATTTTTTCCGTAAAGTAAAAACAAAACACAAAACAGTCCTAGTTACCTGAGATACTAAGTATGTCATTATTTTGACTTACTAAGACAAAATAATGACTAAGTCAAATTAATGACTTCCTGTAAATAAGCGTTTGCAATAAGCATTTGAAATAAAGAGTTAAAAGTGGGGCCACATGCTGACATGCTCAACTCATCAATAAGCTTAATTTATTACAGCATTTGGGAAGCATGTAGTTGATTTTTATTATGTAAATGTTATATTTTTATCAACATGTGATAGCAGGGACCCTGCCATTCAAAACTAGGCTGCTATATTACTAATGATTAATGTAACTATAGCTGAAAAAATGGTACAATAGCAGTAGGAGAGACTATTCATCCCTGAACACCATGGAGTTCATGTAGGCTTTATGATGCAGTAACATTATTATATCAACTTTCAGAGACAGAAACTCTTCATTTAACATAATGTCCTTTTTTGCTGCTTCAACACAGAAAAAGGTCAAGTTAAATAACTTGGTTGTTATCTGTAGGTCAATAATGCTTGTCTTTCTCTCAGACAGAAAGGACTTTGCTATCCATAACACACACACTCACGCACGCAAGCACACACCGCAAAATTAGCTAACGCTACGCTAAAAGCTAATTAGCCTTCACCTCAAGGACTGCAAGCGAGCTGAGCTGCCGCTTATATTTCTAGAATGTCAACAGGCTCATAGTGATACTAGTAGTTGACTGGGAGGTGTTTATTATAATTTGGGGAGAGTCCGCTGCATTATGCTCACCTGCTAAACCCTTTCTGCTAACCCGCACCGTCTCTCCTCTCTGCCTGCCTCTGCCATGAGCACTGACTCCATGCACTCTGAATACTCACTGCTGATTGGCTGTTACCGCTCTGAATACGCACTGCTGATTGGCTGTTACATGCGCTCTGAATACGCACTGCTGTTTGGCTGTTACCGCTCCGCGTGTAACCAATCAGATGGTTGTGTGGGTGGGACAATGCTGGGTGCTGCAGAGACATACTGACAGAGGCAGAGGCAGTATGAAGCGTAGCAGCTTGTTAAGACTTCAGTTTAGCACCAAATGATAATAAAAATACATTTAATAAAGTCAAATACAAATAAGGCAACAAGAGAAGTATCCTACACTTCTCTTTTGTAAAGTAAATCTGAACAGCCGATATGGGCATCCACATCAAGTATTTGATTTGCCTGAGAAGCTGGACAGGACAAAAAAAAAAAGACTTTAGTTTAGGCGGTGGCTCTTTGTTGTTACGACAGCCGCCTTAACAACAAAGCGCTGCGGGTAACCATGTCATAGTTAATAACAATGTGAATGACGTTAGAGGTTATATAAACTATGGCTTCAAAGTCTAATAGGTGTGGCACATTGGCAAACCGATCTGCTGGACTCTGAGAGCGAGCAGTTTGTGTAATCAAGTAAGAATGTAACGTTTATTTATATAGCACTTCTCACAGAGAGAGCTCACAAAGTGCTTCACATGGTTAAAATAATTACAATCAAAACAAGCATACAGCTTGATGCAACAACAGAAATATTGCAAAATAAAATGAAATATAATATTAAAAAATACATTTAAAATGATATGAGTCTACACTTGAATGTCTTTTTAACTCCATCCATCCATACATCCATTTTCTACCGCTTGTCCCTTACGGGGTCGCGGTGTGTTTTTAACTGACTTTTAAAAATGTCAACAGAAGGTGCAGCTCTCAGCTCATGAGGGAGTGCAGGGGTCCCCAACCACTGGTCCGTGACACATTTACTACCGGGCCGCACAGAAACATTGAATAATTTACAAACTACTGCATTTTCTCCGACTTAACTTTCGTCTGTCCCACGAGACCGCAGGTGTCAAACTCAAATCCCGGGGGCCAGATCTGGCCCGCCACATCATTTTATATGGCCCGCCAACGCCTGGAAATAATATGCGTCAATAAAGTACTTACTGAATGTATTCTTTCTTTCCATTTTGACAGTAAAAAATACATTTATTGCATGCAATTGAATATTTTTGATTCAATTATATCTAATAATGTAACAAACACTATATTATTATACATTAAACATGTTTTTTTCTTAAAATACATACTTAAATGTATGTATGAATCTGTAATAATAATGTTAATAATGTAATGTTAGTTACTTTTGTATGAAATTCGGTTGCAAAGTAGTTATCTCTTATAATAATGAACCATTAGTTTCATGATTCCGAATAATGTAACAAATATATTATCATACATTAAACATGAAAATAAATACCTGTTTGACTTATTATGTCAAAGCAAGTTATCCATTGAATAATACATTGTAAAAATGGTAATAGATTTTACGGTAAAAAAAGAAAAAAAAGGCTGCTCAGTGGCCAGAATTGTATCATAAAAAAACAGTGGTACCATTTTTTTCTATTTAAAGTAATACAACACAACAACCATAGAGTTCATGATTAACACTGGCTGCTCTGTCGCTACAATTTTACCGTAAAAAAACACAGTAGCCTTTTTCTATTTACAGCAATATCCTGTAAAGAAAAAAAAAATCAAATCCATGGTAAGATTCTGCCGACTGAGCTGCTTGTCTACAGATTTTTTTTAACGGAGTACGTAAAAAATATATATTGTTGTGCAATAAATATATGAGGGGAATATTACTCTCCGTTACAAGCGGCCCTCTAAGGGAAGCCATAACTGCGATGTGGCCATCGATGAAAAGGAGTTGGACACTCTTGCACGAGACACACCAATAAGCTTGTTTATAGATGTACAATACAACTCCTCATGGGAAGTTGTCATTTGTTATAACTTTGTGACATGATACAATGCACATTAATGAACATATAAAATATAAATGTGACAGATTGTAGCCAAAAGCTAATTTCCCTCTCTGGGTGGCCCTGGACATTGGACAAGTCGCCACCTCAGCACAGGGCCAACACACATAGACTGAAAACATTAACACATTAGGCCCATTTTAGTGTTGCTAATCATCCCTGGTGCTTGATTAGATATGATTAAATGGCACCCATTGTTACAATTAACCATCCTTCCATCCATCCATTTCTACCGCTTATTCCCTTCGGGGTCACGGGGGGCGCTGGAGCCTATCTCAGCTACAATCGGGCGGAAGGCGAGGTACACCCTGGACAAGTCGCCACCTCATCGCAGGGCCAACATATAGACAGACAACATTCACACTCACATTCACATACTAGGGCCAATTTAGTGTTGCCAATCAACCTATCCCCAGGTGCATGTCTTTGGAGGTGGGAGGAAGCCGGAGTACCCGGAGGGAACCCACGCAGTCACGGGGAGAACATGCAAACTCCACACAGAAAGATCCCGAGCCTGGGATTGAACCCCAGACTACTCAGCACCTTCGTATTGTGAGGCAGACGCACTAACCCCTCTTCCACCGTGCTGCCCTAAATTGTAATCCAATATATATGTTTTTATCTTGAAAGTACAAACAAAAACATCAATACTTTCATGGAGAAAAGAGATGACTTGGCACTTAATTCATCACTTATGGAGATAAAGACATGTTGCTTTGTTTCTCACCTCTGTCATTCAGACACACACACACACACACACACACACACACACACACACACACACACACACACACATGGACACAGAGTGGTGTGTAGTGGTGACACAGGCCAGTCCAGCATTAGAATTTAGGAGTTAGACATCCAAAATTTTAGTTTTACAGATTTGTTGTTTCTACGTCAACCTCTCACTTTAACCTGTTTAACCACCAGGAGGAGCAGCCTCGTGTGTGTTCCAGAGCTGTGTAAAGAGTATGATCAACTAAACCATGGGTGCCATGTTGCAATTGCAGGCTTTCTGATGTTGTTTTCCTGACTAAAGAAATCAAAATAATAAATAATTATAGTTATTAATAGTTAATTAATGGTTAATAATAATCGCCGGATTAATATTAATCGCCGGACTCGTAAATTACCCTGGAGTCCGGAGCTGTGGAGACCTACTGCCAGGTAGAGTGAAGGGTGTTGCCCCCGAGAATACATCGGCCCTGGAGGAGTGCTCTGCGCTCCTCGACTACGGTCTGGGAGCCGGAAGCAGGAAAGGTGCAACACATGTTTGACGTCTTGTCAGAAGCAGCTGCTGAACAATGTCAGCAAACCTCCGTCCTCCATTGTTGTATCGCGCAGCCAAAGTGTTCCCAAACGCGAGATCTTAACGAGGCAGGAGGGTCTTCCAGATCTGGCTTTTACATGTTGTCCTAGCCCGGTCGCTGCTAGCATGTGTACTCGTTCGGTACACTTCCGAACCGAACCGAAACCCCCGTACCGAAACGGTTCAATACAAATACACGTACTGTTACACCCCTAGTAAAAGCCAACAAATATGTCTCTTTAATGGCAGGAGGTCAAAAAAGGCAATGGTGGCAAACGTGTTACACACCAAGAAAACAGGAACTAGAAAATAACAAAAGAACACACTAGGCAAAGCTAGGATAACTGGGTAAACCTCAAGTAAGAGAGTGCAAAAGTAGACAGAGTTGTCTGTCTTGGCAGTCTTAGCAGCGTGGAAGGCATGGAACAGACTGTAAGAACTGCCAGCCCAGTTTAAGTAGCTGGTAGGTTTATTAGAGTCCGATGTTTACCCGGGCCAGCTTGCTGCCAAACTGCAAGAAAAAGCTTGTTTCTTGGAATCCATGGCAAGTGGCAGATTACGGGAAGACAACCACACCTTCTGTCGCACCTGGTAGAGTGGTGCGGGTGTGCGATGACGGTTGGCCCCTCGTTCAGACGTCCTAGCCATCTTAGCCATGCCAGGCGATGGACAACAAACATTTCAATATACCTCCACAGCTGTTCCGCATCCGGTGGAAATCTGGGGTAAGTAGCTGGCAGACCGGTGTGCCCAGTTTACCCAAGCCAGCGGCACGCCAAACTGCGAGAGAGAGGCGAGAAAAGCTGAACAAAAACAGCAGCAAGAGAATAAAACACGATCGGTTTAATGTCAGCATAATATATAATTTATTATCAATATATAATGCTTTTCTTTAATTTTTTTTCCATTCGAATGAATGTTTCTAAACAGATGTGTTTATCGAGTATAGAGTAACTAATTGTAGATTGCTTTTGATAAATAATACTTAAACAATAATAATGCAGCACAAACGAGGTGTGTGACTCACACTTCTTGCAATCATTTATTGATTTGTTTTTGTATCTTGTATTTGATATTATATATGGTGTAAGACTGTCAACATTAAAGCATTTTTTTAAATCGTGTTATTATATATGAGTGAAGATAAATCACACCGTGTAACAATGCTTGGTCTTCCGGGTTAAGCCTTAATTCGGAAGACCAAGCATTGTTAGTCGGTCTGTGATCCCGATAAGAGGCGGCCGATTTCGCTTCAAAACAGAACTTTAAAGGGGAACATTATCACAATTTCAGAAGGGTTAAAACCATTAAAAATCAGTTCCCAGTGCCTTATTTTTTTTTTCGAAGTTTTTTTCAAAATTGTACCCATCACGCAATATCCCTAAAAAAAGCTTCAAAGTGCCTGATTTTAACCATCGTTAAAATCCAGCGTCCATTTTCCTGTGACGTCACATAGTGATGCCAACACAAACAAACATGGCGCATAGAACAGCAAGCTATAGCGACATTATCTTGGATTCAAACTCGGATTTCAGCGGCTTAAGCGATTCAACAGATTATGAATGCATTGAAACGGATGGTTGTAGTGTGGAGGCAGGTAGCGAAAACGAAATTGAAGAAGAAACTGAAGCTATTGAGCCATATCGGTTTGAACCGTATGCAAGCGAAACCGACGAAAACGACACGACAGCCAGCGACACGGGAGAAAGCGAGGACGAATTCGGCGATCGCCTTCTAACCAACGATTGGTATGTGTTTGTTTGGCATTAAAGGAAACTAACAACTATGAACTAGGTTTACAGCATATGAAATACATTTGGCAACAACATGCACTTTGAGAGTGCAGACAGCCCAATTTTCATCAATTAATATATTCTGTAGACGTACCCTCATGTCAGCAGGCCAGGGAAGCTAGGGTCGATATTCGTCTCTTGATCATCTTCGGTGGCATAAGGGACGGTGTGAGCCAAGACATCCAGGGGGTTTAGCTCGCTCGTCTGCGGGAACAAACTGCCGCCATTGCTTGCCATGCTACCGAGGTCCTTTGTTCCTTAATTGCTCACACACTCCGGCAGATTCAATGGGGGTCTGGCGGCAGATTTCTTTGACTTTATCATTGGAAATGCATCTGCTTTGAGTGTCGCAGGATATCCACACATTCTTGCCATCTCTGTCGTAGCATAGCTTTCGTCGGTAAAGTGTGCGGAACAAACGTCCAATTTCTTGCCACTTTCGCATCTTTGGGCCACTGGTGCAACTTGAATCCGTCCCTGTTCGTGTTGTTACACCCTCCGACAACACACCGATGAGGCATGATGTCTCCAAGGTACGGAAAACAGTCGAAAAAACGGAAAATAACAGAGCTGATTTGACTCGGTGTTTGAGAAAATGGCGGATTGCCTCCCGATGTGACGTCACAATACTAGAAAGGCGTTTAATTCGCCAAAATTCACCCATTTAGAGTTCGGAAATTGGTTAAAAATATATATGGTCTTTTTTCTGCAACATCAAGGTATATATTGACGCTTACATAGGTCTGGTGATAATGTTCCCCTTTAAGAAAAACTGAGGTAACTTGTTGGTAGTGACAGTGTCCTCACAGAATGTAATGTAAGACATAAGTACATCTGTCAACATGTTGGGATCACCGCTGCAGTCATTAAAAAACAAATCCCAGTCAGTCATTTTAAGAGAACCTTTAAGTGATTCACTTGCTTCTTAATTGCAAACTCTGATATTTTTGGTGATGGGTTTTCCTGTCTTCAGTTGTGACCTGTATTTTGGCAGTAACAAGATGACATTGTGGTCGGAGTGGCAACAAGGTGGGCGTGGCATAGGCGCCGATTTACATTTCTGCCAATGGGTGCTCGGACGAGGTGTTCTAGCAACGAGTGCTCCCCACTGGAATTCATGCTCACCCTGTATATGCGCAGCCGTATGAAACCAACGAATGCGGAAGCGAGACCTGCTTACAACGTGCATTGACCGAACGTGAGTACAATCTACACTATACACGATCAAATGTACGATTTATTATATCCCAGTTCCATGCAAAGATGTCGAAATTGTACTCATATGACGCTAGTTAGATGCATAGCATGTCGAAATTTACTCGAAGATTAGCGTGAAAATATCGCAAAACTACTTTGTAGCGTTAGTTAGCTCGATACATTGTTTTGTAGCATGGCGAACATTCATGAAAAGATGTCGAAAATGTACCTAATATAACTTTAATTAGATGCATGTCGAACATCTATTTATATTACGTTATCTACTTAAACATTGTTAGATAGCTGCATGGCAAAGTGAAATACACTCTGTAATAATTTTGCTTATAAGTTTGCACTATATCTGTAATGTATGCGTATTTTAAAAAAACATAAGTGCGTTATACACAATTATATTTTTTCCATCTTCACTGCAGTTTTTGTGTGTAACTTTATGAAAGTCACAAAACAATCCTGTTATGTAGATAGTATGTTAATGACTACATCACAATGTATTTAAATTACTAATGCTTTATTTCTTTCTGGCACCAGATTGCCTTCTACTTTGTGACAAGCTCTCCAGCAATTACTTCAAACTCCATCTTTCCTTTGCCACAACAAATACACTGTGAGCCGCAAACCTTCCGTTTTTTTTAAGTTGTTTCCCTTCTACATTTACTTTCACCCATCCCCTAGTTTTATCTCATCCACTGACTGGTCCTGACCCCTGCCTGACACTGACCTCATCTCAGTCCACCTTCTCCTGGTTGTGTCTGCTCTGAATATTGTTGACATGGATTGTAAATGGGACCACGTTTTTAATTACCTCCATAACATCAAATATCCAGAGGATTTTGCAAAGCCCCAGAAGTGTAATTTGAGGAGATATTGTAAAAACTTTATAGTCAATAATTTGATGTTCTAGCTATTTTACAATATATTATATTATTTATGAATATTGTCTGTAGATGGGGAGTATTTCTTTGGCCAATGAAAATGAAAAAAATATGTTAAAACCATTGAGATGAAAGTCAGAGTTAGCCATGTTTCTATGAAACAGTAAAGGACCGTTTGCCGGTAATCCAGATAGAATCTGACGAGGGTGAAGAGTTCCTCAGTCTTATTCCATAGTGATCGCACGTTGGATAAGGTTTTAGCTAGAGATGTCTGATAATGGCTTTTTTGCCGATATCCGATATTCCGATATTGTCCAACTCTTAATTACCGATTCCGATATCAACCGATACCGATATGTACAGTCGTGGAATTAACACATCATTATGCCTAAATTTGTTATGATGCCCCGCTGGATGCATTAAACAATGTAACAAGGTTTTCCAAAATAGATCAACTCAAGTTATAGAAAAAAATGCCAACATGGCACTGCCATTGTAACACGTCTTGTTACGGGTTCGCTGTGAGGATCAGGCTGGTTACCAGGATTTTCAGTTGCTTTATTTACTTTTTCTTTCCTTTCAGAATTTCTCTCTCGCTCTCCTTCTCACTCTCCGTCTTTCTCTGCCTCTTCGGGCTCCTCTCTCTCCCCGGGCTCCTCACGCTGCTTTAAATACAAGAGACAGGTGATCAGACAACCTGTTCCAGCTGGGTCATCCACTCACCTGCAGCTGCTTCGTCGCCGGCTTCCGCACATGCTCCGCCCACAGACGATGCGTGGACCACGCCCCCTCCACAGCCATATTTATTATTGAAGTCACAAAGTGCTTTTTTTTTTTAACATGCCTCAAAACAGCAGCTTGGAATTTGGGACATGCTATCCCTGAGATAATCCTGATACCCACTACAACTATGGGAAAGACTATACTTGGACTTTCACAAAGAGCATTATTTTTTTAAACATGCCTCAAAACAACAGCTACAAAAACAATGAAGGCACACAGCTTCAGTCCAGAGTATACTAGAGTAATAAAGTAAACAATAACATAGTCCTCCTTTAGTGCAAGACTGCCTGGCATACTGTATAACAAGAATTATAAACTGAGCTCAATCTGCCCTGCTCTAACGTTTTTGTATGAGTAACACAAATGTGCTGCAAGCTAGTGGTGAGTGCTTGAAGTAGCCTAGCAGTCAGCCAGAGCTTCTGAAATGCTGCGTTGAGACAGGGCACCTCCGTTCACTGCAAGCTGCAAAGTGTGCGCCATGCAGGGCAGACTAGCCACACCAAACTCCACCGTAGCTTTTGCCATATTGCGTGGGCTTTCGCCTTGGGGTGGTGTATGTTGTATTTTTGTTTTTTCTCGGCAAAGTCTTTAAGCGACAACTGTGTGGTACTACTTTTTTCGGTGTTTGCTTTTCATCCATCTTCCGCTTGTATTCATCGTGTATCTCCTTATGATTCTTGAAGAGGTGGGAGATCAAATTGCTCGTATTAAAGGAAGATGTCTTGGTTCCTTTTTGTAGTCATTGCAAATTGCCAGTTTTTTATCCGTCAGACACACTTTAAAATAATCCCAAACCATAGACATGGTGTCGTTAGTCCATCACCGAGCGAGCTGGCTTGTTAGCCAGGCTACAGCACCGGCAACAACACACTCTTGTTGTTGTTATGCTCCACTCGCGGCGGTTTGATGAGGTCATCAAGCGTCGCCAGTAAACCTCTCATGCTGCAGTCGTCAACTCCTGTGTTGTTAGTGGGAAAGGGGAGAGGGGAGGGGCTGCTGACTGGGAGACGCAACTGCTCTGTACTTCTCACTATGTCCGTGTTTTACCGGATATGTACCGCTCCGTACAGCGGCGTTTTAAAAAGTCATTAATTTTCCATTTTGAAACCGATACCGAAAGTTATATGGTTGAAACCGATAATGATGCCAA
This sequence comes from Nerophis lumbriciformis, assembly GCF_033978685.3. Classification (NCBI taxonomy): domain Eukaryota; kingdom Metazoa; phylum Chordata; class Actinopteri; order Syngnathiformes; family Syngnathidae; genus Nerophis; species Nerophis lumbriciformis. The sequence continues at coordinate 47,659,460 of NC_084549.2, read as the reverse complement.
AAAACATAAAAAAAAGATGGGAAGTCCTCAAATGCTTATTTTGAAAATGTAATTTTGTTTACAGATTATATGCAATCTGTTGTTGTGTTTCCTAATTTGAGTGTACATAAATGAAGGTGTGCGTTGCTGAGTCCGACCTGGACATAATCTGAACTGTACATAAATGCTTATTTTGAAAATGTAATTTTGTTTATAGATTATATGCAATCTGTTGTTGTGTTCCCTAATTTTGAATGTACATAAATGAAGGTGTGTGTTGCTGAGCTCGACCTGGACATAGTCTGGACCGTATACAAATGCTTATTTTGAAAATTTAATTTTGTTTACAGATGATATGCAATCTGTTGTTGAAGTTCCCAAATTTTGAGTGTACATAAATGAAGGTGTGTGTTGCTGAGCCCGACCTGGACATAATCTGGACTGGACCTGGTTTTTAAGAACCCTTTAAACAATCTAATTTCATGGACAACCAGGTCTGGTGAATATAAGGTTCTTTTTAAAAATAATAATAAAATAAAATAAGATAAATAAATAAAAAAATGTTCTTGAATAAAAAAGAAAGTAAAACAATATAAAAACAACTACATAGAAACTAGTAATTAATGAAAATGAGTACAATTAACTGTTAAAGGTTAGTACTATTAGTGGACCAGCAGCACGCACAATCATGTGTGCTTACGGACTGTATCCCTTGCAGACTGTATTGATATATAATGTAGGAACCAGAATATTAATAACAGAAAAAAAATTACCCTTTTGTGGGAATGAGTGGGAGGGAGGTTTTTTGGGTTGGTGCACTAATTGTAAGTGTATCTTGTGTTTCTTATGTTGATTTAATAAATAAAAAAATAAAATTAAAAAAAACAGAACAAAAAAAAAACAGTCTGCTGGAGCCTATGCCATCTGCATTCAAGCGGAAGGCAGGGTACACCCTGGACAAGTCGCCACCTCATCGCAGGGCCAACACAGACAGACAACATTCACACTCACATTCACACACTAGGGTCAATATAGTGCTGCCAATCAACCTATCACCAGCTGCATTCCCATTTTCCATTTTCAAACATACTAATACATTTGGATAACGGATATTGAATAAAGACCAGTTTTCCGTTTTTTGTTTTCTTTTATTATTAAACCAAAAACGGGGAACATTTATTTCTGCGTTTACAGTTATTTTTCTATTCCAAACGAAAAAACGAATGGCCGGGACAGAGACCAGCTACGCTGGTGATCGATCTTTCTCAGAGGAAAGAAGACGGAGGTGTTTCTACGGTGCATTTGAGGCTCACTGAACTGAGTATGACAAAACACCCCTGCAGAAAAAATATATGTACTCAATTTGTTACGCACTTTTTAATTTGAATATTTTTTTAAGTGCTACAGTACAAAGCAATATTATAAAACAATAAATATTTAACCGTTAAACAGATTAAATACTACAACTAAAACTCTATCAGTGAAGCTTAACTAACTTTCATGCATCCATTTTCTACCGCTTGTCCCTCTAACAGTTTGTCTATTTATTTTAGTTATGTTTAAAGATATATAACTTGGTCAAAAGATTTCAATGTGTGCATGAGTACTTTTTGAGCACATTCAACAATATTAGTGATGATAACCGTAAACATTTTGGTCACAATTACCGTGTTATGAAATTCTCAGATTGTTACATCCCCACTGTATTGTTACATACCTCAATACAAAAATTACTGTAACTATTAAAGACGGAAGCTCAGGAGCGAGGCCGCTTACTCTACCACTACTTTTCTTGTACACCATGGGCGAGCTTGTCCGCCAATTTGATAAGCCAAAATCCGCCTACATTGCACTTTAATCAATGTCCTCGGCACACTGTTCAGTTAATTGCACAAAAATGACAACCCAAAAGGCCAGATTTGTAATTTTTCAGGCTAACACACAAAGAAACACAGATTTATGACATACCTATATATATGTTCTAGATTTATGACACTGAATTTAAACGGTACAGTGGCTAAGACGCCATAAATACACAAAATGGAACAAAACTAGTTTGTTTCTACATATGACCTTTTTAATCATATATTATTCAACATTTGAAAACAATACTTAATGTCAGATGAAATCACACACAGTAAGCTTAGTGTGAAATGTACCGTATTTTCCGCACCATAAGGCGCCCTGGGTTAAAAGCCGCGCCTTCAATGAACGGCATATTTCAAAACTTTGTCCACCTATAAGCCGCCCGGTGTTGTAAGCCGCATCTAACTGCGCTAAAGGAATGTCAAAAAAACAGTCAGATAGGTCAGTCAAACTTTAATAATATATTAAAAACCAGCGTTCTAACAACTCTGTTCACTCCCAAAATGTACGCAAATGTGCAATCACAAACATACGTATATCAACATGGACAGAGCTGCGTGAAAAAAGCCACCCGGCCTCTTCGCGTAAACTTAAACTTACCTTAACCACTCGCTCATCTTTTCTTCATCCATCCCTTCGAGTTAGCTTTTATGATTACGCCGGCTGGAAAGGTCTCTTTTGGCAAGGTCTTCCTTTTGAATATCACCATGGGTGGAAGTTTCATTAGCATGGCAAGCTAGAACCACAGTGAAGGATGACTTCTCATTCCCTGTGGTGCGAATATTCACCGTACGTGCTCCCGTTCCACAGTGCGGTTCACAGGAATATCAGTTGCTGTGAAATACGGTAGTAATCCGTGTGCGGATGGAGGGATTGCGTCTTTTCATGAACCGGATCCTTGTCGCTTTGTAGGAGCCATTTTGTGGTCTTTACAGATGTAAACACACAAAGGAAATGAAACGTACGGTGATATCCGCGCGCTTTTTCTTCTTCTACGCGGGCGGGTGGTTGCTTACAGTAGAAGAAGAAGCGCTTCCTGTTCTATGGGGGCGGGTGCTTACCTTGGCGGTTGCTTGCGTAGAAGAAGAAGCGCTTCCTGTTCTACCGGGAAAAAAGATGGCGGCTGTTTACCGAAGTTGCGAGACCGAAACTTTATGAAAATGAATCTTAATATTTATCCATATATAAAGCGCACCAGGTTAAAAGCCGCACTGTCAGCTTTTGAGTAAATTTGTGGTTTTTAGGTGCGGCTAATAGTGCGGAAAATACGGTACTTTTTTCGTTTTTTTGTTGTCCTGTCCAGCTTCTTAGGCAAATCATATAGTTGATGTAGTTGCCCATATTGGCTGTTCAGATTTACTTTACAAAAGAGAAGTGTAGGATACTTTTCTTGTTGCCTTATTTGTATTTGACACTATTAAATGTATTTATATTATCATTTGGTGCAGCCGGGCCGGAGCAGGAGGGGATAGAAAGAGAAAAAAAGGAAGACAGAGGGGGAAATTGTGGGGACAAGAGGGGGCTTAGACAGAGAGACAAAAACAACTACAGCAAACACAACAATAACAACAACAACAATAGAGCAACATCAGCACATACGATATGTACAAATATGATGGTAAAAGTGATAGCAAAGAAACAGTTAGCGAAATAAATAATAATACAGAAATGACAATGAGCATTTTTACACTACAAATGGAGCATTACAAATACCAATAGAAATATACTTATTGTACTTAAGTGTGAAATGTACTTATTGAAATATTTATGGACTGAGTGGCAACTGTGCGTTTACCACATAGGCCTTCAGTGATGTCCGACTTCAATGATTACCTCTCAAAATACCATAATTGATGTCACCACATGACCATTGCTGGAGAAATACTACACAGAAACACATTTGCACACTACTGGGCATTGTACAAAACGGGTTATTTCTGGCGCATTTGAAAATCAATAAACCCTCATCAGCAATTAAAACATATCTTATGTGGTATAGTGTCAAAAATAAAATTGTAAAAAACATATTAAACATGAAAAAACAAAGATATAAAATATCTGAACTCACATTTCATCTTCGGGACCGCTGAGCTAGCTTCCGGGGTTGGCTGACATCGTCTCACAAGATGTAGCTTGTCTTTAAATATCCTTCTTGAAAATGGCCTTGCAAATATATGTGTTGTCTTGTCTAATCATAAAAGATGTTGACGAGGCATGTTGGCTAAGTTCTTAAAGTTTTCTCCACAGGGTGCTCATCAAAAACATTCTGCTGCATGTCGACATTCAACCTAAACTGGGCTACTGCGCATGCTTTTCACTACTGTGGCATGCTGGGTAATTAAGATCCATCCCTTTTCTACCGCTTATTCCCTTTGGGGTCGCGGGGGGCGCTGGAGCCTATCTCGTAACATCCCTATATATCTGCCTTAGGCAAGTGGTCCCCAACCACCGGGCCGTGGCCCGGTACCGGTCCGTGGATGGATTGGTACCGGGCGCACAAGGAATACAGAAAATAAAAAAATGTTTTTATTTTTTATTAAATCAACATAAAAAACACAAGATACACTTACAATTAGTGCACCAACCCAAAAAAACTCCCTCCCCCATTTACACTCATTCACACAAAAGGGTTGTTTCTTTCTGTTATTAATATTTCTGGTTCCTACATTATATATCAATATAGATCAATACAGTCTGCAGGGATACAGTCCGTAAGCACACATGATTGTATTTTTTTATGACAAAAAAAAATAATAAAAAAAATACCATACCGCAGATATTGGGACCCCCAAGGGTGACTGGTACAATGGATGCCGAGTGGATAATGGCAAAACCTTCATAAAAGTGATTTTAAGACAACTTCAAAGATGTGCTATCCTTTATATTTAAGTATACAAAATGTATTGTAATTTTAGTCAACTAAAATGTTAAGGAATTTAGTACATTAAAGCTAGACTAAAACGACTATAATATGACTAAAACTAAATAAATTGTCGTCAAAAGCCTATGACTAAAACTGAATTAAAAACTGCTGTGAAAATGAACACTGAATAAAATTAAATGTGTCAAAATGTTTTTGTTTCTTTAGTTCATTTACAGTACATTCTGCATGCAAATAATTGAATTGCAATAACTAGTGACTAATCATGATTAAAACAATTAATAGTTTGCCAGCACCAGCATTACTATAAACATTAGGTAGGAGATACATATGGCCCCATTCGTTGCAGTTACCTGACACATGAAACATGACAAATTGGGGGGTGCACTATTCACTTTAGTCGCCAAACGGCAGTAGAGTGTAGAATATTTTCACATTTTTTTTGTCACAATTCCAACTTTGATCACAGCGTGAGCTGACATGGAGAGTGGCACTTTCCATAATTTTCAGCAGACTGCGCTGCAAAATGATTAACCCCCCCCTTTCCTCTCACGAGAGATCCACCCAGGAATAGGGTCATATGAATTCCTTCCCTACTGTACTATAATGTGACAAATACAAGATTGAAAATGTCTGAAGAGAAAAGAACGCCACACAATTGCAGATGTCTTTATTCGATGTTGAATATCAACTGCAGAAAATAATGCACAATGAAAAAAGGCATCAAATATGCCTAATGTATTTTAGAATCCATGGCACAGACAAAAGGTAGGTTAGGCCCGCAACGACGATCGTTCCAGAAGGACCCTAACACAAAGAAAGAAAATAATGTGATAAGATGTAATATTGTCATATTATAGTTTGTATTCTTCCTTTAACACGTAATATTTGCAAAAACCAACAGAAATACAGAGTAAACATAATTAACCAACTCTTTCGTATAACATACACACATACAGGTAAAACTCAAAACATTTGAATATCGTGCAGAGGTTTGTTTATTGCAGCTATTAAATTTACAAGTGATACAAAATTAATGACATAGGCTCATAACATACAACTCAAGCTATGTCAGGCCTTATTTTGATATTATTCTGATGATTATGGCTGACACCTAATGAAAAACTTGAAATTAAAATGTTGTGTTTTCAAAAACTGTAAGCCTTGAGCATCAAAATTATAATGAATGAAGGCTTGATATACAGTATCTCACTTTGCATGTACTATGTTTATGTCACATTTTATACCGGTTATTGGCCTCATTCACTACTAATAATCAGTATCGGCCCTGCAAGAAACATACATGTGTTTATTTCTGTTTGTCTGTCTCTGTCTTATACACACACACACACACACACACACACACACACACACACACACACACACACACACACACACACACACACACACACACACACACACACACACACACACATTATATAGTATATGTATACATATACTCTATGTATGACCTTCATATTTGCTCTGCTAAATTGATATTTATTGTTTTAAAACAATGCAATATTTATGTCTATTGAAAATCCAAAGACCAAACTGTAGGAATAAATACAGAAATAATAAAGTGTTATTACCATTGAAGTTGATCTCTACACAGTCTTGACCGTTATCATTCGTCCTTGGACGGTTGGGTGCCCAGTCGTCGAAATCAAAGAGAGTTCCATCCGTCCAAATGAAATTCAAATCCTGGAAGACAAAGTCAACATTTTAGTTGCTTTTTAATTTTCACCAAATGACACTAATAGTTTCTAGAAGTTTATGAGCACCATTTATCATACTCATAACATTTTTGATTGCACAGTTAGGAGAACAAGACCAAATGAAAAACAAAGTTAGATAGGTGTGGGCGAATCGATGCAAATCTCTATAATATGATACCAAAGTGGGTATCGGTATTGGATCGATACCAGCGTGATGGGAACGATGAGTTTACGTTTTGAATTGTTTTCTGCCTTCTTCCATAATAATTAATGTGTGAGTTTTGTCATGGCACCCTATATATAGAGGTCACTTTTGCCCTAGAGGTCGCTATAGGCAGCTTTGATCAAAATTCAGTTACTGCTTTCCTTTTGTTAAGACTTTTAAAACAACTACAAGAAAGAGTTTAATCTGATCCTGAGAGATGTGTATTACCTAATCAACGTTAAGTCAAACGTACAACATTACTAAAACTAGTTAACGTTTAGATGCATGAGACATACTTATGGTAAACACTTGTAGAGCGCTTTTCTACCTTCAAGGTACTCAAACCGCTTTAACACTATTTCCACATTCACACACTGATGGCGGGAGCTGCCATGCAAGGCCCTAACCACGACCCATCAGGAGCAAGGGTGAAGTGTCTTGCCCAAGGACACAAAGGATGTGACTAGGATGGTGGAAGCCAGGGATCGAACCAAGAACCCTCAGGTTGCTGGCACACACGCTCTACCAACCGAGCCCAACCCACTTGATTTGACTTGACAAAACATGTGGTTGAAGTGAATATGAATAGTATTTTGGACAACAAATATTGGATGTAAAAATGTTTGCTTTTGCGTACCTCGATGGTGTCCTGGAGTCCAATCCAAGTACGCTCATTAGAGCCAGCCCCTTCCAGAATTAGCTGTCGGACGATTTCATTCTCCAGTTGGTTGTGGATTGACACCAGATTGCCACCAAGAGAGTTGCAAAACCTCTAATGGGTAAAAAAATAAGAAAATGAAAAAAGTCTAGCGCAAAAAGGAAATATTAAAAAATAATAATAATCTGCTGTTTCCCACAAAGTATTTGGATTGCAAGACAATGCGTACACAAAAATCAGAAAATGTATCATTGTTTGTTTACCTCGGCAGTAACAAAATTGACCCGCACATTGTGGAAAATGAGGCAGCGATCATTCAACTGAGTCCAGCCTTTAGGACAGCAATGATCTTTATCATCTGCAATACATTTGTATTAATAATAATTAATAAAATGTCATTTTGAATACCAAAAGAAAGCATAGTAAATATCTCCAAGTCTACAGAATAAGAGGTAAAAACTAAATATGGACATGACAAGGATAATATTTTAGGCATTTTTGTCTAATGTGATGTGATGTAATGAAATACAAGACTGTTACCAACCGTAGCCATGTTCAAAAGACCACTGTGGAGAAGAAAATATTCATTTATACTTGATAGTGATCGAGCAGAAATGGTTGTTATTATTATTCATAAGTGTAAAATTAAGAACATATATGACTCACACTTCCAGTCAACAGTCCACTGATGCCACAGAAGAACAACACTAGGTTTAGAGCTGATGCCATCTGTGAAAGAAAAAGACACATTATTGGATGTACATAATTAAATAAATACACATTTTGGGAAGAAAAAAGGCACATTATTGGATGTAAATGATTGCATATGATCACAAAGTTTAGAAGGAAAAAGACAGCATAAAATACAAGGAAGGAAAAATAAATACTAATAAATGTAAATAATTACACATATTAAAGTTTAGAAGGAAAAACACTATTGACTGTAAATAGTCAAATATAATTATAACATTTAAAAGTAAAAATAAATACTAAGACGCAGTATTGGATGTGAGTAATAACACGGAATATGAAATATACTTTTGCTGTTGTCTGCTGCTGACAGAATGCACTGATGAAATAAGAGCAGCTTTTTTAAACATCCACTTAGCCAATGAAAGTCCACACAACTTAGAACAGCATTACTCATGAATAATAGCAGATTATATCTGACACAGTCAAACCACGCACAGAGGATTCCAGCAATATTTCTTGTTTGCCAACACCCTAAAGACAAACAACCGCGATGGTTTTGTTTTGTTTTAAACATTCATACAGTTACACAATGGCACATCAGATATATTCAGTTTCTCATTACATGTTCAAACAAGAGTTGCGTTTTTTTAATCCTACCCCTTGTCAATTTCATAGCTATTTCTAACACATCTGTATGTACTCAATCTGTAACACAAACAAATTAAATATACAAAACCCAAAACCACTGAAATTGGCACGTTGTGTAAATCGTAAATAAAAAAAAGGAATACAAAGAACCATCCGGACTGTTAAAGGCGCAAAGTTCAAAAGCAAGCATCTGTGATGATATAGGGGTGTATTAGTGCACAAGGCATGGGTAATTTACACATCTGTGAAGGCATCATTAATGCTGAAAGGTACTTACAAGTTTTGGAGCAACATATGTTGCCATCCAAGCAACGTATTTTTCATGGACGCCCCTGCTTATTTCAGCAAGATAATACCAAGCCACGTGTTACAACAGTGTGGCTTCGTAGTAAATGAGTGCGGGTACTAGACTGGCCTGCCTATCGTCCAGACCTGTCTCCCATTGAAAATGTGTGGCGCATTATGAAGCGTAAAATTCGACAACGGAGACCCCGGACTGTTGAACAACTTACGCTGTACATCAAGCAAGAATGGGAAATTATTCCACCTGAAAAGCTTCAAAAATCGGTCTCCTTCGTTCCCAACAGTTTACTGAGGTTGTTAAAAGGAAAGGCCATGTAACACAGTGGTAAAAATGCCCCTGTGCCAACATTTTTACAATGTGTTGCTGTCATTAAATTCTAAGTTAATGATTATTTGGGGAAAAAAATGAAGTTTCTCAGTTTGAACATTAAATATCTTGTCTTTGCAGTATATTCAATTGAATATAAGTTGAAAAGGATTTGCAAATCATTGTATTCTTTTTTTTATTTACGATTTACACAACGCGCCAACTTCACTGGTTTTGGGTTTTGTAATTAACCTTTTTTCTCTTGTTTGGTGGAAAGTTGTACATTAAGTTTTAAGTTATATATTTATGTAATGTAACTTTAATGTAGCAAGCTACTTTGCCATGTAGCTTGTAGTGTAGCTTGCTACAATTCTCTGGGGATAGCTTCACCTGTAGCTTAACTACATTTAATCGAGAGTAACTAGTAGCTTAGCTCACTACATTTTCCAAGCAGCTTGCCCATCACTGCTTTTACCAGTCTGTTGTGGCCAGTGCCCTGTACTTTGCAGTGGTTTGCTGGGGGAGCAGCACCTGCAAAAATGACTTAAACCAGATAGACAAACTGATCCGGAAAGCCTGCCAAACAATTGGCACGCAGTTGGAGTCGTTTGTGTCAGTGAGGGACAGGAGGACACTGGACAAACTGCTCACCATTGTGTACAATCCTGCCCACTCACTCCACCAGACAATTGAGGGACAGCGGCGCTCATTTTCCAACAGGCTCCTTCAGCTTCGCTCCCACAGTGTTTGATTCACAAACTCCTTCATTCCGCACTCCATCCAGCTGTATAATCACTCGATATACAGCAATAGATAATATTTGTCTATTACCAGACCGCTTCTAAGTTAGCGCACCTTTCTTTGTTTATATATGTGTATATTTTGTGTTGTGTTTACCTATATTTTATCTATTTAAAAATGTTTATGCTGCCCTTTTTTGCTATAGCTGTTATATGTATACTGTAATCTTTGTAAATGGTAATTATATTCTATATATATTATATGTATATGTATATATATATATATATATATATATATATATATATATATATATATATATATATATATATATATATATATATATATATATATATATATATATATATATATATATATGTTATGTTTTATATTGTTATATATTATGGTATTTTTGGTCTACTTTTTACTTGTTATCCTTGTCTGCCATTTGTAACTGAGCTACTGTGTATAACACTTTTCCTTGTGGATCATTAAAGTTAGTCTAATAGATAGAAAGATAGCACTTAGCTTTGAGTGAGTGAGTTGGGAACCTCTAGTGTAGCCTATTTCAAGTGTTGAGTCAAATTGTTTTAGTTTCTACACCTGAAGGCAAAGAAATAATCCAGCCCCCTACCTGTCCGTCATGATACCACGCCCCTCTCAGTGATGACACGGACCATAATCAAAATGAATAAATGTGTTCTTTCTCTATGAACATAAATTACAGTTAGGTACAAATACATGAATGAGTATGTCTGTGAACTGGGGATGTATACAGAGTACCGGTACCTTTAATAATTGGGTTGGGTCCATCTGGACCGTGAAGATTCTCAACTAACGGTACTGTTATCGGTAGTTTCATATCCAGCTGACCGTCGTAATTATGACACGTTCACATTCGGTTCAGCTGCGGCTGCATACACGTAACAAATCAGCTTGTAATGAATACAAAAAAGTTTGTAATACAACAATTTGTCCTCAAAACTCCCTCAAAGTCAAGCACGCTAATAAGAGTTATACCGTTTCAAGTGAGCGCCACCTAACTCACGACAGTCCGTATAGCGATCCAATATTAATCCACTCAAATGAGTGACAAACTGAAGTAATACAATATTCCATAAAGTTGCTTAGACGCAAGGTAAAATCTGCTGACAGGTCCGTAGTCGCCGTCTGATGTCACTCCATCGCTGCGCGTTTGCGACGTGGCATTAATAGACATCTTGCTTAAATGTGTTTCAGTTAGTTCTGTGTCTTGACTCTCTCTTTTTACTTTCATTGTTCACATAACACAGACACATACATAGGTCGGTAGCTGTAAAACTCCGGTCTGTCACTCAAACACAAAATGCACACCCACACAACATGCTAATTGATTGTATTGAAATTGTATGATACATTTGATATATCATTTAAAAGGTCTGTGCTCTGTACATGAATGCATAAATGTAATTTCCATCTGCGTTTAGTTGTAATGAATACAAACATAGTGATGTATCTATGTGGTCTTTTCAAGATGATGACGTAACAACTGTGATAGCAAACATAGTTGACTTGTTCAAGACTTAAAAAGATGAAGGACTTCCCTGCTGTGAGATGTTGCATCATGTTGTGAAGGTGTACAACCTCTTGTGCCAATAAAAAATGGTAATAAAAAATGCATATTTTCCACACCTTTATTTACACCAATTACATATAGTACCGATAAATACCGGTATCGATAACAAATATCGATAAGGGTATCATATCCATAAAATCTTAATGATATACATCCCTACTGCTAATACAGTATGCACTTTGATATTCATTAACTTGCTTGGAAGGAATAAGTGACTGCTGTGTTTCTGGTTATAGCTCAATGGCAGGGACTTTGTCACTAAACCTTCTCTTAAAAAGTCTCCTCTTTGGTGGTTTCTATGACAACAAGCTCCAAGAAGTTCTATATGGTCTTGTTTTGTCCTGACAAAGTGTGTGACGTACTCGTTACAGACTGACATCACTTTGTATCCTCCTTATTCAATTGACAAAAGACACATCTGTTTTTTTTTCATGTTGCTCTTCATGGATGTTAGTCTGAATATGAACTAAATCACATCAACAGAACCAACAAGAATGAAGGAGGAGTAGCGGTGTGTGTGATGAAAGACTTGCACTAACAAGTGGTAAAAATACTTGTCTTTTGGTATTAATTAGTGACGTTCTGTCAGTGAGGCAGTGCCTCATCCTGCCACCAGGTGGCTTAACCATGGGATGTTCAAAAACTAAGTAATGAAATAAAATAAGTTTGAATATTTCTCTTTTGGTCTATGCTTTCTATGTGATTTTGGTCTGGTTCCTGTATATTTTGATCATTTTCATGGTCAAAATAGTGGAAATTCCGTGTTTCCTGATGAAAATAATGCAGCAGATGAGAAGTGAGGCAGACACAGGTGGTGCCTCCACGGCTACACACAAAGTGTATTGAGCGTGTGCGTGCGAGGGGGCGCGTGCTTGTTGCCACTAGGAAAAGGCAGGCCATGAGGCAGCAAGTACCTCTGCCCTAAAGTAGGGGGCGATATATTGTCAACTTGCAGTTCAATGCCTCATCAGTACTCTGACTCGCCACACTGGGAGAAGTAAAGCTAGCAGACACATGTCTCTCCAGCGGAAACCAGCCTTTTTTTTTTTTTTAACTGTATTTATAACAAACATGGCATTTTTGTTAGAGTAAGCCAGCGTTTGTGGGTGTTTTTTTGTCAGATGCAAAAATATTGTTTTATTGTTTGGAATGAAATTTAATTAAATGAATGTGCCTGCCCATATGGGGTAATATATATTGTATCCAAGATTAATTACTTCACTAAACTGGACTTTAAGACAAAATGAATGTGATCATACAAAGTATGTTGTCACGGAGGATAGCTATTGCTGCTTCAGATACAAATAGAGAAAGGTAAGATGCACTCACAATACTTGATTTATTTTGTTAAAAGCAAATGGGACCAAAAAAGTATTTAATAACAACGTTATCAAATACTTTTTGGACCCATTTATCTAATCCTAATATCATTATGATAACATTTTTATGAAAGCGAGTAACTCCCTTCTTTTTCCTGTTACTCTAATGTGTAACCTAAATCAACAATGATTAGAGCTGCACATATGAATTTAAGTAAAAAAAAGAAAAAAAGAAAAGAAAAAAAACTCCAAAAGTATCTATGCCTCACCTGGTGTTTAGTTCATCGCACGTCACTGGTATTGATAATATCTTGGAATGCACAACCATTGAAATATGTCATGAAAAAAGCAAAAATGTATATCAGCTGTGTACAGTGGAAGCTCAATTCACAAACGCTTCTATGTGCGTCCTTTTTGGTTTACAAACGTTTACATTGCGGAAAATATACCTCTGTGTGCTATGGAAGTTCATTTGTGTCTTTATTACGAAAGCTTTTTTTAACACTGGATTTATGTAATGTAACTTAATTTTTTGTAAGATCCTTCCTTGAAGAGACACTTCCTGACCTAACGTATATTCCGCTCTACCCCGGTACCGAGCACTGTTTAACGGATTAACCACAGAATATATTGTAAGCTTTGCGTACTCACAGACTCATGGATATACACTCTGGAAGCCAGTTGTGCAGGGTTAAACAAAGGTTTAATGTTTTTCTCCAGTTTTCACTCGTATGTTTGTCCAGACTTTTCAGTCTCACCAGTCCTCCCCCTCCTACTGCACCCTGCCGCTCACTGTTAAAGACAACAGATGATTAGATTAACACGTACCACCTGTGCAATCTAATCATCTGCCAGCTGTGTCTCGCCGTCAGCACATGCCACGCCCCTGTCTGATGGCGCTCTGTTTTCAGCACCATGGACAGAGGCGGTGACCTTTACTCCTACAAGCGCGCTGATCACATTCCCTTTCCACATATATATATATATATATATATATATATATATATATATATATATATATATATATATATATATATATATATATATATATATATATATATATATTTATTTATATATATATATATATATGTGTGTATTTATATATACACACATATATATTCATATATATGAATGTATATATATATATATATATATATATATATATATATATATATATATATATATATATATATATATATATATATATATACATATTTGTATATATGTACACTGTAAAAAATTACTGTAAAAATACCCCAAAAAATTACAGTTATATACTGTTCTTCTTAAATGCAATTAAGTACTGTAACTTTTGTTGCATTTTACAAAAAATATCGACCAGCAGTAAGTTACTGTAAAACCTACTGTATAATTCAGTATTTTTCAGACTTGTTTCTTGGGTCCGCCCACAATTCGTCCAACCGAGCTTCATTTCACCTGGCCGCCGCAGCTAAATCCATCCTACTGGTGTGCTTTTGATAACAAGGTAAGAGTCACTTATACCTTGATGTGTCATTTTCTGTTTGAATTGCTTTATATATATATATTCATAAAGTCCGAAACTACATAGTGTCACAGTCAGCATCACAGATACTATCGTTGACCATTTGTACCGCTGCATGCTAGCTAGCTAAGTTTTCTTCATTTTTGTCATAGTGATCATAAGTCATAGTCATCTTAAAAAGATGATAACTTGCAACATATGTGCTACGACTTGCAGCAATGTATTTGCGTATGTTAGACACATGCAAAGTCATAGTTGTATGCCTAATGCATCGTTTAAGTGTGCTTTCCCTAAATGCACAAGAGTTTTTTCCAACTTCTCAACCTTCGAAAACTCACATACGTCGCCATAAATATGGCAAGAGTAGGACTGATCTGTATAGCGCAGAAGGTTTATCTTGTAATATTGTCTCATGTAGCGCGAAGTGCAATGATATACGGGGCCTTCTCCTGCATTTGAAAAGTCATATTACCGAAGGTAGGACAGTTACGTGCCCCTTCAGTCAATGTGAAAAAAGATTTACAGTCAAGTCTACTTTCACATCGTACGTGTCAAGGAAGCACTACGGCTACACTGAACCAAGTTTGACTTGCTCAATAGCAAATCCAAGCAGCTCCTGTGTTATTAACACTGATGATGACTATTGTGATATGCAACTTGAGAATTCAGGATATTCCTGTTATGAAGACATGGAGGTCTTAATTAAATGATGCTCCCAACTGCCATGTTATATTTTGTCACAAGTCATCATGGTGACCTATTTTTTCTACAGATGTCTGCCACTGCAGCCGATGTGGAGCGGACACTGACCCTCCCGACCAGTCCACGACTGATACTGCTGGGCAAGTGTCTCATGGAGCGCAGAACATAAGTCTGTTTGTCCTAAAGCTAAGAACCATAATGCTCTGTCTACCCTTCCTGTGGATGAAGATGGGGAGTTGACTCTTAGTATCATCCAGCTGTTGATGGCCTATTTTGATGAAAGAAGAGATGCACTGATACTCCTTGCAGATTTAAATTTAGCACTTTTAAGCTACAAAAGCATACAAACATCTAAATTACTATTATAAATATTCTAAAATTCAATGTTTTTTGTTATTATTTGTCAATCTCTTACCCACCAAATTATGCAGAAATATTGTATTCTTACATTTTAATTAAATGATGCTCCCAACTGCCATGTTATATTTTGTCACAAGTCATCATGGTGACCTATTTTTTCTACCAATGTCTGCCACTGCAGCCGATGTGGAGCGGACACTGACCTTCCCGACCAGTCCACGACTGATACTGCTGGGTAAGTGTCTCATGGAACGCGGAACATAAGTCTGTTTTGTCCTAAACGTATGTATACTATGCTCTCCTGCGGATGTATTTGTATCGTTGTTTTTGTCATTCCGAACATTGGAAAGTAATGATTTGCAGCAGTACACCTTAGGAGACTAGATGTAAACAGAGTAAAGAGAGAGCGATATATTCTTGGGTGTGAGGTGGCCATTCCAAATACCTTTAAAATGCTACCCATATTGGATACTGTTTAGGAACATAAACTGCATTTCTTGACTGTACCAGTTGCTGGTGACTAAGTCACAATAAAACGTTGGATGATCAGCATGGAAGGTGATGTCATCTGCGAAGGCGTCCAACCTACCTTCATTTCAGGGCTTGCTGCCCTTCTTGCCACCGACTATGTGTTCAACTTGGAATACCAAGAGGAAGGTGCTCGGACATTGGAATTTGTTCAAATGTAAATCCTCTTGATACTGTTAAATACTGTTAGGATATTTTGCCCCCTTTCTCACTTATGTTCAGGAATTTGACTTGTCATTTCCCCAATTTTGTGCCTTAAATCAATGACTCTTCTGTTCCTTTGTGGACCTTCTTATTACAAATGTTTCTTTTGATAGCAAGTTGAAGATGGCATGTTCATCCAAAGTGTGATGCTGGATTCAGAGTGAATGAATTATTAACACATTATGTTTTTTGATCTAGAGTAATTATTTCTGGCCACCAGACCTAAGTCTGTCAAACATATCAGCATCTCAAACCACAGCTACCTCATCATTGTGAAACTTGTTCCAACCAGTCTGAACAATCCAGTCGACCAACATGGTTACCAAAATTAGGCGGGTTGTGCTTTGACATGGACATAAAGCCAAGTGAAGAGAATGAATCTGTCTCTGCCCTCCCTCTTTTGATACCGTGCCTTTTGTTGTTGTTTTTTGGCATGCATTACAACAGATTAAGTTGTATTACAGTAGGTAAATTTCCAAAACACTACATAACAAACTAGAAAAGCATGTGGAGAGTGCAGACCACCACAATAGGGTCACTGGCAGCGATATTTTGGTGTGTCCAGATATGACCTTAGTTAGGAAATTATTTTCTAGTGCGCTGGGGACTTCTTCTGACTCTTAGCCTCTATCACAGCTTATAACAGTGGGGTCTATGGCAGAATCCTTAAAAAGAAAATACTGGATCCAGACAGTGATCCAGGTTTCCACCAAAATCTACCAATCTGTTCTTTATCTGGATACCCACCTTGTGCGAATATATGATCAAAATCCCTTTGAGCTGTTACCAAATTTTGCAAATGCACTAACATCAACAAAAACATAACCTCCTAGGCAGGGGTAAATATGTAAACGTGTCTAAGAAGTATCCATGTTGCATGCTCCTATGCAGTAATATGCCAGATACACAATGTCATTACATTGTTGTTTTGTCTGCCAATGAAGGAATTATAAATGTGCTATCAAAAGATGGCAGAGGATAGATGGAGAGAAATACATAAATAGAGAGAGGAATTGGGGAGGCTTTAGCATTGCCTTCCTCTCTGAATTTGTACTAATGGGTTTTAGAGCATTCACTCATCTACAGCTGTGGTTATGGTATAAGCCAGGGGTCGGCAACCCACGGTTCCGGAGCCGCATGCGGCTCTTTGATCACTCTGATGCGGCTCAGCTGCATACTTGCCGATTCCCCCGATTTTCCTGGGAGACTTCCCCATTTCAGTGACTCTCGCAGAAGACTCCCGGGATTAATATTCTCCGATTTCCACCCTTACAATAATAATAAGGGCGTGCCATGATGGTACAGCATTTAGCATCCTCTACAATTTGTACAAACAGCATGCCAGCCCAGCCTCTTGTTCTATGCATCTTCTGCTTGCACACTTAAGTGACAGCAAGGCATACTTGGTCAACAGCCACACAGGTTACACTGACGGTGGCCATATAAAACAACTTTAACACTCTTACTAATAATGCGCCACACTTTGAACCAAAACCAAACAAGAATGACAAACACATTTTGGGAGAACATCTGCACCTTAACACAACATAAACACAACAGAACAAATACCCAGAATCCCATGCATCCCTGACTCTTCCGGGCTACATTATACACCCCTGCTACCACCAAACCCCGCCCCCACCCCAACCCTGCTCACTCACAAAACAACCCCGCCCCCCCTCTGTGCGTCGGTTGAGGTGGGCGGGGTTTGGTAGTAGCGGGGGTGTATAATGTAGCCCGGAAGAGTTAGAGCTGCATGGGATTCTGGGTATTTGTTCTGTTGTGTTTATGTTGTGTTACGGTGCGGATGTTCTCCCGAAATGTGTTTGTCATTCTTGTGTGGCGCATTATTAGTAAGTGTGTTAAAGTTTTTTATACCGCCACCGTCAGTGTGGCGGTATAAAACCAACCACATACAACCTGTGTGGTTGTATGTGGTTGTTGACCAAGTATGCCTTGCTGTTACATACGTGAGCAAGCAGAAGTCCCATACAACGTGTGGCTGGGCCAGCACGCTGGTTGTAGTGGGCGCTAAATGCTGTACCATCACGGCGCTAAATGCTGTACCATCACGGCGCTAAATGCTGTGCCATCACGGCACGTTTGAGAGAATAGTTGCCCTGAATTTCGTAGTCTGCCGGAAAAATCGGGAAGGTTGACAAATTTGACGCTATCATGCGCTATTCATATAAAACTCGTGGGCCGCACTAACATTAAATTTTCATATTAAGGTGTGGGCTGCGTATCTGAGACCCTTGCTTTATACATAGCACAAAGCAAAAAAAAAACTTTGTATGCAGTGTTATTTCATTTTAAATTTCAAAAGATTTTTGTGGCTCCCATTGATATCTTTAATTTGTGAAACTGGTCAAAATGGCTCTTTGAGTGGTAAAGGTTGCCGACCCCTGGTATAGGCTCACATATATCCTAAAATTGATATGAATATTTGTGCAGTGCATATTCATAAATTAACAATGTGAGGGGAGTTCTGTATCGACTGCAAGTAATCTTCAATCACAACAGAAAATCTTATATGCTTTCTCTGTTTTTAGGCGATTCATTGGCATTAGCCCTGAGAGGGGAACAAAGGCTAGCCAGGGAAAGGTGGTGTCCAAGAATACCGGGAAGCTGGTCCAGAAAAAGGCAGCAACTGTAAATCCTCACTTAGCCACCCTTATAAAATATCTCACAGACTTTGAGTGGGGCTTTATGTAGCCGACAACTAAACACTGGACTTGTGTTCAGTTATTTGTCTCCAGTTTGAAATGAAGTCGACAACTGAACACTGGGTATGTCCTGTTCAGTTAGTTTAGTCAATTCTGCAGTTCAGTTTTGTTTTACAAATTTTTCTATTGCACATGATCCTAACTTATGTTTTGTTCTAAATGTTAAAATGTTCGTTGAAAATGTGGGTGCCCTCTCTGATGGTGAAACAGAGGCACTATGTATGGAGGTGTGTGTGGGGGGGATGTTAACATCATATCCAAATGGACATCTTCATTTTGATCGTTTTGATTGTTATCTGGATGTATGGACCGCATTCTCTGATGCCATCGTTTGTTCAGATTGCAGGTGTTGCTTAACATTGTTTTAAATGTTAAAATGTTAATTTAAAATGTGTGTGCTCTCTCGGATGGTGCAACAGAGGCACTATGTTTGGGGGTGTGGGTGTGTCCTGGTGGGGGGATATCTAAATGGACATGTTCATTTTGATTATCTAGTTCTATGGATTGTTCTGATGCTATAGTTGCTAAACATTGTTCTAAATGTTAAAATGCTTCACTGAAAATAAGAAGAATGCACTAAATGTACATTGAATGTATTTGTTGCACTTTAAAATAATTGGTTAATAAAAGCATAAACTTGCAAGCCCATTTCTCCAGTCATTTTTATGCCAGCAGATTGCAGGGGTTTTGATTTTTTGAAAAATTAAAAGTTCAACTCATTAACTTCTAGTGGCATTATACTGTAAAGCTCAGTCTATAGTGCTTACAATTGTTTTACTGTAATTAACTGTCCATGTATATTACAGTAGATACACTAAAATAACAGTGTAATGCCGCTAAACCGATGACAGTATTATGCTGTGAAACGTATATTTGGTACAGCACAGTACTGTGATGCCTTTTACAGTAATAAACTGTAGTGATAAATCACAGTATGTGTGCTGTAGAAAAACAGTTTTATACTGGAACCATTAGCTGCCAGTAGGGTACTGTATTTAAACGGTGAAATTTCTTACAATATGTATATATATACACATGTATATATATATATATATATATATATATATATATATATATATATATATATATATATATATATATATATATATATATATATATGTGTATATATACATATAAATATATACATATATATATATATATATATATATATATATATATATATATATATATATATATATATATATATGTATATATGTACTTTACGTGTATATATGCAGTATGTATATATAAATATGTGTGTGTATGTATATTTAAAAAAAAAAAAATCTCCTTCTCACCCCGGTGGGGTGGTATCTGTGTCATCCTCAAGTTCGGGTCCTCTACCAAAGGCCTGGGAGTTTGAGGGTTCTGCGCAGTATCTTGGCTGTTCCTATATATATATATATATATACATATATATATATATATATATATATATGTATACATATATATATATATGCTGTAATGATAAACTGTAAATATGTGACAGTATAATTTGGTGGTATTCTATGCATGTTCGAAATAAACTAAAACATAACCATAACCATAAATGTGTCCTGCGAATGTATGCAGAATGGCTGTTCTCAACTGCCCAACCCTATGAAGACACTCACACTTTGTTCTCTCAACATGTGTCGTTTGTGTGCCTATAATTACCACCAATTAGTTTAATGATCAGGTTGATCACATATTTTTTCATGCTCATTGTTATCTTGTGACCAAGTATTGCACAATGAGTTCAGTGTTGGGTATTGTGTGTCGTACTTTATAACCATGTGAATGACGTTAGAGGTTATATAAAGTATGACTTCAGGGTGTAATAGGTGTGGCACATTGTCAAACCGATCTGCTGCACTATGAGAGCGAGCAGTTTGTTTAAGCAAGTAAGAATGTACCAGTGACGTGCAGTCACTAGAGGCAGGTGAGGCGGGGCCTCACCTGCCATCATGGAAAGAAAAAAAAATGTAAAAAGATTTTTTTTTTATTAAATTGTTATATGTATCCAGTGATTATGCTATAAAGTTATTTTCCATTTAACTTCACACGTTTTAGATTATTTTTATTTAAAATCGCTGAATTTTCACATTTGCCGTTCAAATACTGAGAAGAGACGGTGCAGTGAACAGCAGCCAGTTGAGGCACGTCACTCAGTGCCGCAACATGGATTGCGCAATGACTCGGCTAACTGCTGGCCTGCTGTGCAGTGAGACCGTATTGCTATATGAATTATATTATACATTTCCATAGTTTAGTTAGCGGAGGTATATAATGTACAGTGTATTTTGTCAACAACTGTATGTGTGTAAAGTATTTCTTGTGCTGAGCGATCATAAAACGGCTGCAAAAGACGCACTGGCTGAGGCTCGCCTCCTGCACCCCCGCCGTAGAATGCAAGGCAACCGCTGACGGGAGTGTTATATCAACTAAAGCCCACACTTAAACTTTCCACGTGCAAGATTGAATCTATTTAAAAAAGTTATTTCATAAGAAGCCAAAAAGTGCAAAATCAATAATGTTCGTGTTGGAGGAGTTGTGAATGACTGTAGGGCCACAACATTAGGTACACCTGCAGACTGCAGGTGTACCTAATTCACAACTCCTCCAACACGAACATTATTGGTTTTGCACTTTTTGGCTTTTTATTAAATAACTTTTGTAACCTATTTTTATGGGCTTTCCTC
The DNA here is from genome assembly GCF_033978685.3 of Nerophis lumbriciformis. Taxonomy (NCBI): domain Eukaryota; kingdom Metazoa; phylum Chordata; class Actinopteri; order Syngnathiformes; family Syngnathidae; genus Nerophis; species Nerophis lumbriciformis. The sequence goes on along the minus strand of NC_084549.2, from coordinate 47,637,825 downwards.
ATTGTGATGTTAAGTTCCTGTTATGCGCTGTTATACAGTATATGCCTTGAGCTCTTATTTTGAAGGCGCTAAGAGCGGAGTGGAGCGGAAGTTTTTGAAAGATTGTAAATAAAGTGGTCCTCGTGTAAACTGGAGCGTCCGTGTTTGTTATTTTGTAGTTTCATACAGTATAGGCGACATTTATAAACCCTCGGTTACACTTTTTTAAATAGATTCAATCTTGCGCGTGGAAAGTTGAAGTGAGGGCTTTAGTTGATATAACACTCTCGTCAGGGGGTTCATTAATCCAGCACAACAGCGGCTCATGGACTTATTTTATAAGTAAAGGTAAGACCATAATAAAGTTTTTTTTAATTAAATGTGCTTTTTTGTGTGCTACAGTTTGTATGTGTAAAGTTAAAGTTAAGTTAAAGTGCCAATGATTGTCACACACACACTAGGTGTAATGAAATTTGTCCTCTGCATTTGACCCATCCCCTTGATCACCCCCTGGGAGGTGAGGGGAGCAGTGGGCAGCAGCGGCGCCGCGCCCGGGAATAATTTTTGGTGATTTAATAACCCCCAATTCCAAACCTTGATGCTGAGTGCCAAGCAGGGAAGAATGCTGGTATGAGCTTTTAAACATAACCCGTTAACTGCTGCCAATCAAATGGTGAATAAGACACTCTTTAGGGTTCATATGTTTGTAAATCTGACTGTGATGAAGTCAGTGCCTCACCAGCCATAAACCTCACCGCACGTCACTGGAATGTACATTTTATTTATATAGCACTTTTCACAGAGAGAGCTCAAAAAGTGCTTCACGTGGTTAAAATCCAAATAGTTACAATCAAAACAAGAATACAGCTTGATGCAACAACAGAAACATTGCAAAAAAAAAAAAAATATAATATCAAAAAATACATTAAAAATGATAGGAGTCTACACGTAAATGTGTTTTTAACTGACTTTTAAAAATGTCAACAGAAGGTGCAGCTCTCAGCTCATGATGGAGTGCATTACACCATTTAAGGGCAATTGACTCAAATGCTCTATCTACCGTTACTTTTTAATTTTGTTGCGGTACAAAAAGCAGAAGGCGGTCAGCAGACCGCAGTGACCTAACAGGACAGTATAAAGACAAGAGATCTGTCAAGTAAGCTGGTGCTTGGCCAATGAGGACCCTGTAAATAATAGATACAATGCTGTACTGTATCCTGAAATAAACAGGTAGTCAGTGCAAGGACGCTAAAACAGGAATAATAAGACTGAATTTATGACATCTTGACCAGAGCCTAGTGGCAGCATTCTGTGCTGATTTCGGTGAGCTATGGATGTTTTGTTAAGAGTGAACTGCAATAGTCAAGACATAAAGAAACAAAAGCATTAATGACCATTTCTAGTTCAGAATTAGATACTATGGAGCTGTATGGAGATGTGGACAAAATGGCCTCATACCCACAAGCCTACGCCTTCATTTCACCATGAAAAGCCACAGCAGACACAATAAATGCCCGACTCAAACAAAACAACAGAACCTAAGACAAACAAGACAGTAAGTAATAACACCTCCACACCGCAAGCACTCATTTGAAGGAAAAAATCTGGAAACTCAACTGATAATCCATCCATTTTTCCACCCGCCCCAATCTGCGGGAGCAGCAGTCTAAGCAGAGATGCCCAGACTTTCCTGTCCCTAGCCACCTCCTCTCGTTCCACAGAGGGGACAACAAGGCATTCCCAGCCCAGCTGTGAGACATAGTCCCTCCAACGTATCCAAGGTCTGCCCCGAGGTCTCCTCCCGGCTGGACATGCCCGAAACACCTCAGCAGGGAGGCATCCGTAGTAGATGCCTGAGCCATCACAGCTGGCTCCTCTCAACGTGAAGGAGCATCGGCTCTACCTAAGTCCCTCCCGAATGACCAAGCTCCTCACCCTACCTCTGAGGGTGATCCCAGACATCCTTAGGAGAAAAACGTTATTTCTGCGGCTTGTGTTCGTGACCTTGTCCTTTCGATCATTACCCAAAGCTTGTGACCCTAGGTGAGGGGAGGAACGTAGACTGACCAGTGGCTGGCTCAGCTCCTTCTTCAGAACAACAGACTGGTGCAGTGACTGCATCATTTTCTCCTCAGGATGCTGCACCAATCTATCTGTCAATCTCGCGTTCCATTCTTCCCTCACTCGTGAACAAGACCCCGAGATACTTGAACTCCTCTACTCGAGGCAGAAATTCACTCCCGACCCGAGGGGTGCAGTCCATCCTTTTCCAACTGAGGACCATGGCTTCAGATTTGGAGGTGCTGAGCCTTATTCCAGCAGCTTCAAACTCGGCTGCAAACCGCTCCAGTGAAAGCTAAAGGTCCCACCCGGATGAAGCCAACAAGACCACATCATCTGCAAAAAGCAGACATGCGATTCTGTGGCATCAAACTGGAAACCCTCCACTCCCATGCCCACTCCAATAACCAAGCAAGGGTATACATCTGGTCCTGTCTTCCATGACCAGGACGAAAACCACAATGTTTCTCCTGTATCCGAGGCTCGACTAATAGCTGGACTCTCCTCTCCAGCACCATTGAATAGACTTTCCCCGGGAGGCGGAGAAATGTGATCCCTCTATAATTGGAGTACACCCTCCTTGAAAAGGAGGACCACCACCCCGGTCTGCCAATCCAGAGGTAACGCCCCAGACTTCCACGCTATGTTGAAGAGAGGTGAAAGCAACATTAGTTACATCAGTATGATTTATTGTTATCAGCAACATTTCGGATCGGATGTTTAAAGTCCATGCCCACGTGAACACAGATCCTTAATAAACACATACTTATCTCTGCGTTTAGGCCTCTTCTACACACGGAAAAGCGTACTTCTGTCTTTAAAAACGCAGATGTTTGCAAACGCTGGTCAAAGTGTAGAGTTCCAAAACTGCCCACTTAGCGTATGCGTGTACACGGCATAAACGGAGACTTGTGATGACGTCACGTTGTGCGCTGTCATTTTCAAAGATCAACAACACTGCCTTTCTGGCTTTACACACTTTAAGATGACTTACTGTATGTTTGAACGTAAACATGCTGCTATTTTCATTCAACATTATTCAAAAAGACACATCAAAATGGGCTCTGTGACACTCTCGCCAGCCCTAATGACAGACAGCTGTTTCAGATACAATTGCTGTCGGACCGCCACCTGATGGGACAACTTTGACAAGCAAGACTTATTGCTCTGTGCCATAAGAAAGGTGCAACATTATCTTATGTGTTTAGTTCTTATTTAACGACGCATCATGAATTTAACTTACGTGTGTTGCTTCCATTTTTATAGATGGAGCGACCGTGAGTGTTGGGTTTCAGCAGCACAGGCGTGCATGCGCGCTTTAAACACTGGACAAAAAAAAAAAATACAATATATTTCCAGGGCTCTGTGTATGTGCAGGCTGGTTTTAAAGATAATGTACATGTCATTGTACGTCTAGTATATAAAAATAAACATAATAGAGGGGTAATGCCAACAAGTCAGCGGTTGCTGCTTTTTTCAGGCTTCTGATTGGACAACATGTGCATGACACAGCAAGTGTGTGTGTTTGTGTGTAGACATAGACAGTTTTGAAACTACGCTTGTCTGGATGGAGATTGTTTTAACAGCAAATATGTGTTTTTGAAACTCTCCGTGTTCGTGTGGACATGGCCTAAAAGTGGACTTTTTTGCGTTATGTTGTTGGAGTTGTAGGGGGCTGTGCACGACCAAAGATGGTTATATACAGCACACATGATGTCCTACACAAAGTACATTTACAGTCAGTTAAATTATCTCCTTGGTGTCCTCAATGGTAGTTACGGCCATGGTTGGGGTGGAGTACAAAGGAAAAAGATGAACGGTGGTATAATATTGGCTTTGAACATGCCAACTTTGTTGACAAAAAACATCAACATATAACTGCAGTCCTTATCAGAAGACAGAGGGGGAACTAGTGCACAACTTATGGTGTTAAAAATGACCCTTGGATTTATTCTATTGTCGGTAATAAGACATGCAAATTAAGAGACACTGGCTACTTTAACCATAGAGTTGAATTAATGATATTTTAGTTGGAGACGATGGACCAGAAGTTTTGATAACTTCCACAAGCGCCAAACTCTCCATTATTTGCGACGAAGGCAACAAATATTGTTTAACCGGGCAGTGAGATTCACAATTTTACGAAGATTTAAAGGAGCGATTCCATCAAGAATGTCAGAGCATTGAGAATTACAAGATACAACTTGAGTATCAATATCAATATCAATGTTGTAAGGCTGCACAACACTGTCAAATTGTCAGGAGCTCGCATGGCTGCAGAAGTAGTGACCCCAAGATGCAGGAACGAGGAGGATAAAGATCAGGTAGGAGGGTTTTAATGTATTTACACAGAAAATGAAGCAGTCGTGCATATAAGGTCCAAACATAAAGTCAATCCTCGAGCACTGAGGAGCGCGCGAGACAGGCATAAATAGAAACATGTTGATTGGCACCTGGTGTGGACCGGCTGCCAATCAACAGCAGGTGACAGGAAAACACCGCTCAGCAAGACAAGCAGGAAATAGAAACATAATAAGAGCACTGACAGAAAGTAAACACAAAACCAGGAAGCACAAACAGAAATGAAGTGACAGATCGTCACACAAATGCAGTATAACATTTCTCTGCAGATACATTTTTTTACATACTGGAGAGTTGTAAGCATAATTGTTGAATGATCTATAATGACAGACAAGCACATTAAAATAACCCAATATTAAAAATCACTCAAATTTAGTAAGGGAAGCTAACAAGTCACTAAAATCTGCTAAATAAGAACCTCTTACAGCCTCTTATAAAATAAAAAGGATTATGACAACCCACTTTGGAAATCAACAATTCAAAACATGAGAAAGTTCCACAGTTAAATGTTCACGAGGGCCATCACCATGGCCAGTAGTCCTTTGGGTACGTATGATGTGTGTATGTTTGTGTGCATGTGTGTGTGTATGAAACACACTGAATGGTTCCCAAGTGTTACATAGCTTGTGATAGATTCAACTAGCCTGTAGGTTGCTTCATTTTGTTTGTATTTTCCCAGTTTTTATGCAGGTTGCCACCATGACAACTAGGCGTATCCCGATCGATATCAGCAAAAAAACAATCACTGCAATATCATAACCATAATTCTGTCCTGGTAATTTATGCAGGACGGTTGCGATGTTCTCAACTGTTGGCCCCATCCTATGAAGACACGCACACATTCTACAGATTATTGTTCTCTAAACACTCTCTGCGGCGTCATAAGTAAACCGGTAAATCACACCAATGGGTTAATGATCAGGTTGATCACATACTTGTTTTATTACTCATTGTCCTCTTGTGACCAAATATTGCACAATTAGATATTGCTCGTATTCCACGACGTGACTTCTTCCTGCAAGTGAAAAACAGTGATCATTAGCCAAGCCAAGATGGCTGTTGTGCAGCAAGCAGCGCGCTAACTACAAACCCCGTTTCCATATGAATTGGGAAATTGTGTTAGATGTAAATATAAACGGAATACAATGATTTGCAAATCCTTTTCAACCCATATTCAATTGAATGCACTACAAAGACAAGATATTTGATGTTCAAACTCATAAACTTTTTTTTTTTTTTTGCAAATAATAATTAACTTAGAATTTCATGGCTGCAACACGTGCCAAAGTAGTTGGGAAAGGGCATGTTCACCACTATGTTACATGGCCTTTCCTTTTAACAACAATCAGTAAATGTTTGGGAACTGAGGAGACACATTTTTTTTAAGCTTCTCAGGTGGAATTGTTTCTCATTCTTGCTTGATGTACAGCTTAATTTGTTCAACGGTCCGGGGGTCTCCGTTGTGGTATTTTAGGCTTCATAATGCGCCACACATTTTCAATGGGAAACAGGTCTGGACTACAGGCAGGCCAGTCTAGTACCCGCACTCTTTTACTATGAAGCCACGTTGATGTAACACGTGGCTTGGCATTGCAGGGGCGTCCATGGTAACGTTGCTTGGATGGCAAAATATGTTGCTCCAAAACCTGTATGTACCTTTCAGCATTAATGGTGCCTTCACAGATGTGTAAGTTACCCATGTCTTGGGCACTAATACACCCCCATACCATCACACATGCTGGCTTTTACACTTTGCGCCTATAACAATCCGGATGGTTATTTTCCTCTTTGGCCCGGAGGACACGACGTCCACAGTTTCCAAAAACAATTTGAAATGTGGACTCGTCAGACCACAGAACACTTTTCCACTATGTATCAGTCTATCTTAGATGAGCTCAGGCCCAGCGAAGCGGACAGCGTTTCTGGGTGTTGTTGATAAACGGTTTTCGCCTTGCATAAGAGAGTTTTAACTTGCACTTACAGATGTAGCGACCAACTGTAGTTACTGACAGTGGGTTTCTGAAGTGTTCCTGAGCCCATGTGGTGATATCCTTTACACACTGATGTTGCTTGTTGATGCAGTACAGCCTGAGGGATCGAAGGTCACGGGCTTAGCTGCTTATGTGCAGTGATTTCTCCAGATTCTCTGAACCTTTTGATGATATTATGGACTGTAGATGGTGAAATCCCTAAATTCCTTGCAATAGCTGGTTGAGAAAGGTTTTTCTTAAACTGTTCAACAATTTGCTCACATATTTGTTGACAAAGTGGTGACCCTCGCCCCATCCTTGTTTGTGAATGACTGAGCATTTCATGGAATCTACTTTTATACCAAATCATGGCACCCACCTGTTCCCAATTTGCCTAATCACCTGTGGGATGTTCCAAATAAGTGTTTGATGAGCATTCCTCAACTTTATCAATATTTATTGCCACCTTTCCCAACTTCTTTGTCACGTGTCGCTGGCATCAAATTCTAAAGTTAATGATTATTTACAAAAAAAAAATGTTTATCAGTTTGAACATCAAATATGTTGTCTTTGTAGCATATTCAACTGAATATGGGTTGAAAATTATTTGCAAATCATTGTATTCCGTTTATATTTACATCTAACACAATTTCCCAAATCATATGGAAACAGGGTTTGTATCTAAGTACGTAAGAGGCCTAGATCTTCCTGCAAAAAGCAGAAATGAGCAAAAACTATGCAATGGAATAGATTCCAATATTTATCAAATAAAGACTTGTTGAGTGACATCAAGAAGTAAGTATCCGTCGGTCTGGTTCTCAGACATGTCGAACTATCAAATGCTCTAGACATCATTCTACACGACAAAACAGAGGAAAACTTGGAAAAACATGGAGGCATGTTCTACAACTTATTCGTGTGTGGCTGAGTTCAGGAAATTGGTATTAAGACTCTTCCAAACAAATCATGCATCATTTTTGTAAGGTTACATTTCATGATTTAGTTACACACACCTTTTAAGAGTACACATTTTTTCCCGTCTTTATCAAAATATAACTTTATATCTTAACATTGTGTATGTGCTGAAAGCTTCATTTATGATTGCTGCCTTTAGTAAAAGCGTAACTCTTTTAGGTTTTGCTCACATTTGCTTTCTTTTATTTAGACTCGCCGAGTTGGTGCTTTATGAAATGCTGGTAGAAAAAATGTGTTTTAAGAAATACAAATACTATCAAGATAATACTTAGATGGGAAACACTAATTGTTAAAAGTGCATCAAACAAACCTTTAACAAAGTGATCACTGCAAACTTGTGCATTATTGGACTCGAGTGCATGCTAGAATTCTTGTTGTCGTTTTGTAAAATCTTTCAGTCTTCCACCCTACTTGAGTACCTCTCGAGCAACTTTGAAGAAATGTTTATCCTTTTCGCAATTTGAACGATTCGTACAGCCAAAAACAATGCAATCATATGCCATTTAGTACCCATTTAGAAGACGCTGGCTTGACCATTATGCGTATTGAATGAACCTGAAGTGAGCCGGATGTGACGTCATATGTAACCCAGCAATTAGTTTTGAGTGTTGTGCGTAATACTTGGTAACCATGTGAATAATGTTATAGGTTACATAAAGTATGGTTTCAGAGCATAATAGGTGTGTCGAACCCTTCTGCTGGAGTCTATGAGTGAGCAGTGTTTGTGTGTGTGTGTGTGTGTGTGTGTGTGTGCGTGCGTGTGCGTGTGAAAAACACTGAATGGTTCCCAACTGGGTACGTAGCTTGTGTGATAGGTTCAACTGGGCCTGTAGGTTGCCTGATTTTGTTTTCAATTTCCCAGTTTCATTTGCAGGTTGACATCATGACAACTAGAGGTGTCCCGATCGGATATCAGCTAAAAAAAATAGAATGTGATTATATGTGCTTATGTTACAGGCCTCGCACCAAGTAGCCTGGTCCTCGTGTTCAAAGTGGTGTGTCTGTTTTGGAAAAATAAAAAAAAGACACAAAATGCTTGGTTGTGTTCTCATGGCAGGCTGTGGCCTGTCTCTTATTGTATTGTATTTTGCTTTGAATAACATCCAAATTGTTTTAATTCCAAACATGTCCATACACAATATCGAACAATTACCTACCTTTGCAATTTAATGACAAATGTATCCAGATTGACATGGAGGTAAATTGTTATATTCACCAACACTATCTTGCTTGTGTGTGATAATAACTACATGATGGTGCTGTTAAAACATTTAAATTTTACATGTACTGTAACTCACTTTGTTCATACTGACATTCCTTCATTTTAATATCACTGTTTTCTGGAATATTGTTTTTTTTATATATTATTGCTGTCATTATATATCACTTCCAAATACAAAACAGGAAGACAATTATGGAAGTATTATTGTAGCAAAATGATTTGCAAACATGTGTCTCAATCTTTGTGCGTGTAATCCAATCCGCGAGCGTGTGCACTAATTTGTGTGTATGTATATCAATCCGAGTGTGTGTATCCAGAACCACGTACGTGTTTTAGATCCACGTACGTGTGTTTAAGTTGTCTGTGTGTCCCTAATCCAGTGGTTCTCAAACTTTTTTTGTCATCCCCCACTTTGGACAAGGGGGAGTTTTCAAGCCCCACCTGCCCCCATCGCTCCAACAGAGCGCTAATGCCAAGCTTTAACATTTTCAAATTTATTGAACATCAAGTTGTATACATTCAAACTCAATAACATAAAATAACATCAAGTTCAATGATAAATAAAATAACTGTGCAGCTGTGGTACAACTTGCATCAAGTTCAATAATAAATAAAATAATTTCCATCAAGTTCAATAATAAATAAAACAAAAGTGTTATAACTTGCATCAAGTTCAATAATAAATCAAAAAAAGTGTTATAACTTGCATCACGTTCAATAATAAATCAAAAAAAGTGTTATAACTTGAATCAAGTTCAATAATAAATCAAATAAGTGTTATAACTTGCATCAAGTTCAATAATAAATCAAAAAAAGTGTTATAACTTGCATCACGTTCAAAAATAAATCAAAAAAACTGTTATAACTTGCATCAAGTTCAATAATAAATCAAAAAAAGTGTTATAACTTGCATCAAGTTCAATAATAAATCAAATAAAAGTGTTATAACTTGCATCAAGTTCAATAATAAATCAAAAAAGTGTTATAACTTGCATCAAGTTCAATAATAAATCAAAAAAGTGTTATAACTTGCATCAAGTTCAATAATAAATCAAAAAGTGTTATAACTTGCATCACGTTCAATAATAAATCAAAAAAAGTGTTATAACTTGCATCAAGTTCAATAATAAATCAAATAACTTGCATCAAGTGTGACGTGATTTCAAGAGAAGAAGACGACAGGGAGACGATGACGTCGTTTAGCTGTCAGCGTGTTTATTGACAGCTTGGTGTGTGAATGAGATGTGTAATTAAACCAAAGAGATGAAGTGTGACTAAATGTGGAACTTATCTGAGTATGGTTGCCAGAGGATGTTGAGAGTGCGTGTTGATCCAGGCGGAAGTCCAAATAAGGGCAAAGCAGGCTCGAGTGTTGGAGGACAGGCGGGTGGTCGAGGACAGGAGCGCGGCGTCGTAGTAAGTGGGCAGGCGTGAGGTCGAAATCCAGGAAGGCAAGGGGGGATCCACAGGGAGGTCCAATGTGACAAGACACACAGCTTGACGACGAGGAAGGATGACGGGGAGCTGGAGAACGACACAACACAAGAGACGATGAGAACGACGGGGAGGAAGCACAGGGAGAGAGAATGCACATGTAAGTGAGCGAGAGACGTGTGGGCTTACTGTACTGGATACGAGAAGCTACGTTCTGGCGTCGGATCTCAGGTTGCGCTGGTTTATGAAGGCTGATCGCTCATCACAGACAGGTGCGTAGATTGCCGAGCGTTTGCAGCCGCGCGGAAGCGCGCTTGCAGCGGAGAGAGGGCGCCCGTGGGCGTGTCCCGCGGTGCGCTCGTCAGGGCACGCAACAGGAGAAGCAGCAGAAGTGTGACCCATAACAGGACCCCCCCCCTTATGCGAGACTCCCGACGAGCTTCGGGGTGCCTCAGGGTGAGTCCGGTAAAAATCCTCAATAAGGGAGGGGTCGGCGATGTAAGAAGCCGGGACCCATGATCTGTCCTCGGGTCCATAGCCCTCCCAGTCCACGAGGTAGACCCATCCTCTTCCTTGTCGTCGGACCTTGAGAATCTCCCTGACGGTCCACACCTGGTCCCCATCCTCGAGAACCCTAGGCGGAGGGGGGGCAGGGGTGGGGGGGCGACAGTGAACTGTTGGTTACTGGTTTGACCTGAGACACGTGGAACACCGGGTGGGATCTCATGGAACCAGGGAGATCCAGACAAACTGCTGCAGGATTGACCTTGGATCTGACCGTATATGGTCCAACGAACCGTGGCGCTAGTTTCTGAGAAGATATCGGGAGGTGGAGGTCCTTGGCCCGTAGCAGCACCTGCTGCCCGGGCTGATAGTCGGGAGCCGGGATGCGCCGCCGGTTGGCGTTACGACGCATCTTCTCAGATGCCTTCAATAAGGCAGCGCGGGCAGACCTCCACACCTTGCGGCATCGTCTCAGGTGGGCTCGGGTGGAAGGAACTGCCACTTCGATCTCCTGGGAGGGAAATAAAGGAGGTTGAAAACCTTGCCAGCATTCAAAAGGGGACATACCAGTAGCTGCGCAGGTCATGGAGTTAAAGGAGTACTCCACCCAAGGAATAAACTTGCACCAGGAGTTGGGCTGTTGAGCAGCCATACAACGCAGCATGGTCTCCACCCCCTGGTTGGCCCTCTCCGCTTGTCCATTGCTCTGGGGGTGGTAGCCAGAAGTCAGGCTGACCGTGGCTCCGATTCCCTTGCAGAAAGCTCGCCACACCCGGGAAATGAATTGGGGTCCACGATCAGACACAATGTCGGTGGGGATACCGTGAATTCTAACCACATGCTGAACGAGCAGTTCTGTGGTCTCGGCCGAGGATGGGAGTTTGGGCAAGGGTATGAAATGGGCCGCCTTGGAAAACCTGTCGATTATTGTGAGGATTGTGGTGTTACCTTTAGAGGGGGGAAGTCCAGTAATGAAGTCAAGAGCGATGTGTGACCAAGGTCGACTCGGGATCGGAAGAGGATGTAGGAGTCCAGCAGGAGGGCTGTGGTCTGCCTTGTTCCGGGCGCAGATGCAGCAGGCGGCAATGAACTCGCGAGTATCCGCCTCCATGGAAGGCCACCAGAAGCGGCGTCGAATGAATGATAGCGATCTGTGGATTCCGGGATGACATGTAAACAGACTTGAATGTGCCCAGTCGAGTACCTTGCTCCTTAAGGGTTGCGGAACAAAAAGTCTATTGGGGGGTCCGTTACCGGGACCAGGGTCAGACCGTAAGGCCGTCCTGACCAGGCCCTCGATTTCCCAAGTTACCATCCCGAAGATGCGGTTCGGGGGAAGTATGGTCTCTGCAGTTTGTCTAGTGATGGGTTCCTCGGAGAAGATCCTTGAAAGAGCGTCAGCCTTGCCATTGCGTGAACCGGGTCTGTAGGTGAGAGTGTAATTGAATCGGCCAAAGAACTGTGACCAGCGTGCTTGCCTGTCATTAAGTCTCTTTGCAGAACGGATGTGAATAAGGTTGCGGTGGTCGGTCAGGACTAGGAACGGATGTTCAGCCCCCTCTAGCCAGTGTCTCCATTCAACCAAAGCTTCGTGGACGGCCAACAGTTCTCGGTTCCCTGCATCATAGTTCCTCTCGGCTGGGGTTAGGCGTCTGGAAAAGAATGCACAAGGGTGCAACACATTATTCTCATTAGCTCTTTGGGACAATACTGCCCCAATCCCGGAATCTGATGCATCTACTTCCACTGTGAACGGTTTGTCGGGGTCAGGGTGTACCAAGATAGGAGCGGAACTGAAGCTCCTCTTGAGGCTCAAGAATGCGCTATCTGCCTCCTTGTTCCAGACGAAAACTGTATTGGTAGAAGTTAGTGCGTGGAGGGGTGCGGCTACCTTGCTGAAGTCGAGTATGAAGCGACGGTAGAAACCCGCAAAGCCTAGGAATCTCCTAAGCTCGGTACGAGTGGTGGGTTGGGGCCAATCCACCACTGCCTTTACCTTCTTGGGGTCGGCTCGGATGTTACCCCTCTCAATGATGTGACCCAAGAAGTTAACTGATGAGGAATGGAACTCGCACTTCTCTGCCTTGACGAAAAGACGATTCTCAAGGAGGCGCTGGAGAACAAGGCGCACGTGCTGTTGATGGTCCTGCAGGTTGTGAGAGAAAATCAAAATATCATCAAGATATACGACCACAAATTTCTCGAGCATGTCTCTCAGCACGTCGTTAACAAGAGTCTGGAAGACGGCTGGGGCGTTGGTCAGGCCGAAGGGCATGACCCGGTACTCGAAGTGACCTAAGTGCGTGTTGAAGGCCGTCTTCCATTCGTCCCCCTTCCTAATCCGGACAAGATGGTATGCGTTACGGAGATCCAGCTTGGTGAAAATGGTAGCAGGGGCAAGGGGTTCGAAGGAGGAGCTCATGAGTGGTAGAGGATATCGGTTCTTGACCGTGATGAGGTTGAGTTTGCGGTAGTCGATGCACGGACGTAGGGATCCATCCTTCTTGCCGACAAAGAAGAATCCAGCGGCTACCGGAGATTTGGAGGGGGTGATGATACCAGATGCGAGTGATTCCGTGATGTAGTCAGACATGGCCTTTTTCTCGGGTATGGATAGGTTATACAGGCGGCTAGAGGGGAGTACTGCTTCGGGTATGAGATCAATGGCGCAGTCATATGGTCTGTGCGGGGGTAGTGAAAGTGCCTGTTCCTTACTAAATACAGCAGCAAGGTCATGGTAGACAGAGGGAACCCCCGATAAGTCAGATGGGGAAGATTTGAGCTTGGGGTTCTCAGAGACGGGGGCTGCTGCTTTGAGGCAGTTAGCATGGCATGCCGTGCTCCAGGCTAGGATCCTCCCTGAGATCCAGGAAATCTGGGGGGCGTGCTGGCGAAGCCACGAACGGCCGAGGACAAGAGGAGCGATAGGGGCGTTGAGGATCAACAAGCTAATTTGCTCAGTGTGGTTGCCTGACAGGGTAAGAGTGACTAGTGCGGTACGGTGGGTGATGGGTCCCAGGGGATGCCCATCCAAGGCCTGAGCTGGTAAAGACTTGTCCAGCGGCAGAAGCTCAATCCCGGCTTGACAGGCGAAATCACGGTCCATGAAACTCTCATCTGCTCCAGAGTCCAAATATGCTCCCACCTTCAGTCTTTTAGCCTTCCAAGACAACGTTGCGGGGAACAGAATGCCAGGGTCACTATTGCTCTGGGGAAAGGTGGTGTGGCTCACAAGTACTCCCCTAACTAGTGAGCCTGATCTTTTGGTCGTGTGGGGCAGGTCTGGATCACGTGACCCGCACAACCACAGTAGAGGCAGAGGCGCTGCCGGAACCTTCTCTCCCGTTCCTCCGTGGCAAGTCGAGTCCTGCCCAACTGCATGGGTTCCACCCCTCTGGAAGGTGCGGGGAAAAACCCAGACTGGTCTGCCAAGTGGGCGCCTCCATCCTGAGCTCTAGCCGCGGTAGGGGGGTAGGAAGCGGTCCGATTTTCCCACGCCGGCCGTCTGGTCCTCTCACGGGCAGCGAGGCTTCTCTCCGCTGCTCGTTCCCTTAGCCTTTGGTCCATAAGCAGTGCCAGCTGGATGAGGTCATGGTAGGTGGCTGGTCGGTCTCGCAACAATCCGTCCTTGATTTCGTCAGAGAGGCCCCGACGGTAGGCGCTCAACAAGGCCTTGTTATCCCACCCGCTGTCGGCGGCCAGGGTGCGGAACTCGAGGGTGTAGTCAGCTACAGAACGAGAACCTTGCTGGAGGGAGTGAAGACGTGAGGCGGCGTCTCCTCCCTCAGCGGGGTGGTCAAAAACTGCCTGGAACTCAGCGCGAAAAGCAGCAAAGTTTGTGCTGAGACTAAGGTTGCGGTCCACAGCTGCCGTGGCCCACTGGAGAGCCCTTCCGGTCAACAAAGAAAAAATAAAGGCTATCTTGGCCCCGTCAGAAGTGTAGCGGGAGGGCTGATGACGAAACACCATGTCACACTGGACCAGGAAGCCACGGCAAAGCTCAAAATCCCCTTCAAAAGCTCTGGGACTAGCGATCTTCGGCTCGCAGGATGAAGGGGGTGGCATGGGGACTGCAGCAGCAGAGGCGGTTTGCTCGGGCGCCGGCTGAGCGGAGGAGCCTGGGGAAATCAATTCCAGTCGAGCTAAAATGTTAGCAAAAGCAGCATCTAGCTTGTTCTCCAGTACACAAAAGCGCTCTTGGTGCTGCTGGAGTGCCGTGTGCACGCCTGTGATGTTGGGTACAGGGGAGGTTCTGGAAGTGAGCGGGGTACGCGTCATGTCTTTGCCGTCTGGTTCTGACATGGCCAGAACGTACTGTGACGTGATTTCAAGAGAAGAAGACGACAGGGAGACGATGACGTCGTTTAGCTGTCAGCGTGTTTATTGACAGCTTGGTGTGTGAATGAGATGTGTAATTAAACCAAAGAGATGAAGTGTGACTAAATGTGGAACTTATCTGAGTATGGTTGCCAGAGGATGTTGAGAGTGCGTGTTGATCCAGGCGGAAGTCCAAATAAGGGCAAAGCAGGCTCGAGTGTTGGAGGACAGGCGGGTGGTCGAGGACAGGAGCGCGGCGTCGTAGTAAGTGGGCAGGCGTGAGGTCGAAATCCAGGAAGGCAAGGGGGGATCCACAGGGAGGTCCAATGTGACAAGACACACAGCTTGACGACGAGGAAGGATGACGGGGAGCTGGAGAACGACACAACACAAGAGACGATGAGAACGACGGGGAGGAAGCACAGGGAGAGAGAATGCACATGTAAGTGAGCGAGAGACGTGTGGGCTTACTGTACTGGATACGAGAAGCTACGTTCTGGCGTCGGATCTCAGGTTGCGCTGGTTTATGAAGGCTGATCGCTCATCACAGACAGGTGCGTAGATTGCCGAGCGTTTGCAGCCGCGCGGAAGCGCGCTTGCAGCGGAGAGAGGGCGCCCGTGGGCGTGTCCCGCGGTGCGCTCGTCAGGGCACGCAACAGGAGAAGCAGCAGAAGTGTGACCCATAACATCAAGTTCAATAATAAATCAAAAAAAGTGTTATAACTTGCATCAAGTTCAATAATAAATAAAACAAAAGTGTTATAACTTGCATCAAGTTCAATAATAAAAAAATGGTTATAACTTGCATCAAGTTCAATAATAAATCAAATAAAAGTGTTATAACTTGCATCAAGTTCAATAATAAATCAAATAACTTGCATCAAGTTCAATAATAAATCAAAAAAAGTGTTATAACTTGCATCAAGTTCAATAATAAATAAAACAAAAGTGTTATAACTTGCATCAAGTTCAATAATAAATCAAAAAAAGTGTTATAACTTGCATCAAGTTCAATAATAACTCAAATAACTTGCATCAAGTTCAATAATAAATACAATAAAAGTGCCACTTTGCAATCTTTTCAAAAAAAAAGGAGGAGCTATGCATTTGGCAAGACAGGGCAAGTGACAGCACTTTTCCCCGGGAGAGCCACCTTGCTTCACTGTGAAACAGCACGGCTGTATGATCAGCTCCCATTTCCTCACACAGTGCAGAGAACAGTCGCACTTTCAGTGGTCGTGTTTTGATCAAATTTACCGCGCTCACATCTGTTAAAACCTCATTGAGTTCGGGGCTGAGCTGCCTTGACGCGAGTGCTTCCCGGTGAATGACACAGTGTGTGCCCGTCACATTTTTGTTTCTCTGCAGGCGCTGGCTCTGGCTCGACGACCTTTGAGGTGCGAGTCACAAATGTATATATTTGTGTAATTGTGGTCCACACATTAGCCTGCTACCAATCCGCGTGAAAGTTTGTTCCGCTTAGCCCCGCCCCCATTTGTTACTGTTGCTATGTCTGTCAAACTTTCTCTCGTACCGAGAAATATAAAGCCTACAGTAAAAATAAGTACCGGTAATTTCCATTTATTTATATAGCGGATTTCACAGACAGAATCACAAAGTGATTTACAGTGTGTATAGAAAATGAAAGCATAGTAAAAAAAATAATCTAAGAATATAATAATAAAAAAAAAATTTAAAGTGAAATTTCCTCCCGTTCCTCGCGCCCCACCTGTCATGTCTCTATTCCCCACCAGTGGGGCGCGCCCCACACTTTGAGAAACGCTGCCCTAATCAGAAAGGAGCCCTCAATAGGCCATCTACTTACACGACACTTCTGCCGTCTAACATTTGAGCGCGCACAGCCAGATTCTTGAACGTGTACAAGATAGGCAAACTCCCCCTGCCTTTCCTCATACTCGCCACTAGTCGGTAGTGATGGGATCGGCAGTTCTTTTGACTGTACTGAATCACTAGAATCAGTTCCTTAAATTGATTCGTTCAAAAAATGTGTTCACCGAATCACCCCCCCCCAAACAAAAAGAAAATAAAAACCTTCAAAATAAAACAAATAAATTAAGAGCCAGAAATGCCAACATAAAAACTAAATGTTCTGTAGCCTACGTTTAAAAATATAACAAAGAAAATATTAACTTAAATGTGCAAACAAAAAGAAAATAAATAGGCTACCTTAAATAATACAAAACAAATATTAAACCAAGTGCCAGAAAAGCCAACATTAAAACTAAAATTTCTGTAGCTTACATTTAAAAATATAAAAATGGAAATATCAACTTAAATATGCAATAAAAAAGAAAATAAATAGCTTAAATAATAAAAAAAATCAAGATAAATAATAGCCTATGTATATGTACATACATTAGTTATTATTTTTATTTTAAATCTTCTCAAACAGCCTGCCCTACACTTTACCCCCCGCCCCTCCCCCTCGCGTCGCTGCTGCTCAGCCTTGCCCTGCACTGACTTTCTTTCTGTCTCCTCTACTCACATAACTTTATGTGTTGAGATAATGTGTGTGTGTTTGTTTTCATGTGGCTTGAGTCAACATTAGCCGTTAGCTTGGAGAATGAATGGAGAACGGATGCCAATGGCATGAAACATATCCCCGCGACGGGAGGAGAATCACTCGCGGCATTGGGGCAAGCAGAGCAGAGAGCGAGAGCGTTGTCGTTCACTGAGTGATTTATGTCGTTAATCCGTGGTGAACGAATCGTTCGCTCAGTCCCTCCCCCGCCCCCATGATGAGTAGCTGGCTGCGTCGTTCGCCGACGTCACAGAATGCGCCAGTTCCACTCATACCGGCATGGTCGCGGCGGAGCTCAACTGAACTGAGAAAGGAACGAATCAGTTCCTGAAGTGATTCGGTTCAGTACGTTCACTCAAAAGATTCGTTCGTTCGAACGAATCGTTCGCGAACGACACAACATTACTAGTCGGCGCCTTGCATCCACTGAACATGTTATTCTGCCTTGAGGTAAACAACCTTGGACCATACTCACAACACTTGCTGTGAGTAAAAGTTCATGTTTTAGCTGTAACTTGAGTTGTATTTTTGTCTTCTTCAAATCAGTTATCAGTAATTCTGTCCGTAAACAAGTTAGGTTTCCTCAGCGTGTGTGTCACTGAGCAAACACATGCATGTAACATTAGCATTTAGGATAGCTTCTGAACTGCAACTAACTTTGGCTGAAAAAGCTGCCCACGCATGCAGGAGCTGATATACGGCGTGTGGAATGTTATATAGTTAGATATTAATATTAATATCCTAAAGTTGTAAGCAGGCTGCAAAGGTAACAATTATAACCTAATTTTAAAAGAAATGTGCGTTGGCTGTAAATTGTCTCGAATCTGAATGATCAGAGTCCCGCCCCAGGGAAGGACGTCAGGACTGTAGCCAGAGACCTCATCACGCTCATTAAGAAACATCTTGAGAGCAGTGGTGAAGGAAGAGCAGATACAGACCTCGGCCCATCCAGGTAAGCTGTCGTTTTAACCCTTCATCCAGGACCATAGTGATGCAAACTTCTGTGTCATCAGAAATGCGAAGGTAGTTCAATAGTACCAGTTCTGCACACACACAAGTGTATCAATAAATAGAACTGAGTGATATGTAAACATATGAACATCATCAATTGTAAATACTCTATTGGTTTAATACCTGAGGGCGCAGCACTGCAGCGACCCGGGCTTGTGCTTGTTGCTTTTATGTGTTTTTTGTTTTGTTTTGTTTAGGGTTTTTTTAAGTGTGTTTTTTAAGTGTTCGTACCATTATGTTCGTTTTGTTTATTCGTTTTTAAAAACATGCTTTGGTGCTTGTGACTTTACGTGAAGCTGACCACGGCATAAATTGACATTCGACATACAAAGAACTCGGCCGTCTGAACTACCAATTGTTTGTAGCCCGAGCCCTAACAATGGAAGCAAGTTTTCATATCGCACTGCTGATCCTCTTTTTTATCAGCGAACGCGTAATTTTTTGTCTTGCAACGAACGTGCAGTGGGAACATGGATGTCGCGTCTACTCCAGAGATGCCTTACTGTCCCTCCGACCCACACCACGCCAATCCACACCACCGGAAAATCTACCGGCAGTCATCCGAGCGACACACACCGGCACACGGCCACAACGCAAGCGAGGCAGACGGGGAGGTGTCCGAGAACGCCTCCGCCGGCGAATCAACAGACCACCGTTGCCGTCAATAATACTCAGCAACGTGCGATCGCTGGCACCAAAGCTGGATGAGCTTCGGGTCAACCTAAAGAGCTGCTTTGAATACCGGGAAACCATGGTGTTCACCGAGACGTGGCTTCACCAAGGCGTCCCGGATTCTCTGCTTGACCTGGATGGATTCTCACTCGTACGAGCTGACCGCTCTGACGCTTCCGGGAAGAGAAAAGGGGGTGGAGTCGGCGTGTACGTGAGTGACAAGTGGTGTAAACAGCTCACTGTGAAAAAAACCATATGCAGCCCCGACATAGAACTGCTGTGTTTATCAATGAGACCTCACTACCTGCCGAGGGAGTTTGGCAACATCATCATAGCCGCTGTTTATGTCCCACCCAGCGGCAATGCAGGCAGAGCTGCTGCGAGCATAGCAGAGTGCGCACATGAACAGCTGCAGCGCACACCCGGAGCTCCGGTTTTCTTTTTGGGTGACTTTAACCATTGTAAACTGGAGACTGCCTTGCCGGGATTTGAACAATTTGTAAAATGTGACACAAGAAATGATAAGATTATAGATAAATGTTATGGCAATATAAAGAGGGGATACTCAGCAAAACCAAAGCCCCCCCTTTCTAACTCGGATCACAACACCATACATCTAATACCCATATATAAATCTGTTTTTAAATCAATTAAACCTGAGCATAAGACAATTAATGTGTGGTCAGACGATGCTATTGAGACACTGAAGGGGTGTTTCATGTGCACAGACTGGTCCCTGTTCCATGCACTAGGACTAGATGAGGCTACAGTAACTATAACGGACTACATTGAGTTTTGTGTTGGCAATGTGGTACCCAAGAAAAACATTGTAGTCTATCCCAATAACAAACCCTATGTAACAAAAGAAATAAAAGACTGCATAAATAGGAAAAAGCAGGCCTTTAGAAGTAAAGACAGGGCAGGACTGTCAGTTGTCCAAAAATAACTCAAACAACTTCTCACTAATGCAAGAGAACAACATAGGCAAACAATGGAACATAATCTCCAAATGTCAAATACAAAAAAACTTTGGGACACAATGAAATCAGTCACTAATATGAACCCTGCAAAGAAACAAATCATCACCCTGGATGAGCAGCAAAAATCAAATGAGCTAAATGACTTTTATTTGAGATTCGACCGTCAAAACTTCTCTCAGGAGCGTGACAGTGTTTTGCAGTCCTTGTCAGACACTGATGACACCTGCTGCCTGGAAGTCGACCCGACTAGCATCCGCCGTCTCTTTAGTAGAGTACGTACGGGCAATGCTGCAGGCCCTGACGGCCTCCCAGCCTTTTTGCTCAAAAGCTGTGCAGAGGAACTAACTACAGCATGGTGTCCAATATTCCAACAGTCACTTAACACTCACACTGTTCCAGCTCTGTGGAAGGAGTCAATTATAACTCCAGTGCCTAAAAAGCCCGGTGTCACAGTAAACAACGACTTTCGTCCCGTAGCTCTCACATCAATTGTTATGAAATGTTTTGAAAAATTTGTTGTGTCACTGCTCATGAAGGATGTCAAGTCACATTTAGATGTGTACCAGTTTGCGTACAAGCAGGAATGCAGTACTGATGATGCAATCCTTTGCACCTTGCATTTTATAAGCACCTTGAAAACACAAAAGCTTATGCTAGAATTTTATTTGTTGATTTCAGCTCAGCTTTTAATACACTGCAAATTCACATACTCTTAGAGAAGCTCAAAGACATGGGTGTAAACTCCACCTTGATCAAATGGTTCCACTCTTTTTTAACAAACAGAACACAGCAAGTGAAGGTCAACAGAACACTGTCAGACACCAAACACTGCAACACAGGCGTTCCACAGGGTTGCGTTGTATCACCAACACTATTTACATTGTACACCAATGATTGTAGGACTGTGCACCCTAACAATTATATGGTGAAATTTGCGGACGATACCGTGCTCCTAAGCCTTCTACACAAGGATACGGACCCCTCTGTGTACCAAGACGAGATAGACCTATTTATTAGGTGGTGTGACACTAACCATCTTATTTTAAATGTGACCAAGACACAGGAAATGGTTTTGGATCCGAGGAAAGTGACTGACCATGAGCCAGTGGTCATCAAAAATCAGGAAATCACCCAGGTATCCTCATATAAATATTTAGGGGTTCATATTGATAATCTTCTCTGCTGGAAGACACATATTGACAAACTGTGCAATAGACTGCAACAGAGGCTATATTTTTTGCGAAGATTAAGATTGTACGGCGTAAGCAGCCACATCATGATGATTTTCTACCGTGCCATTGTAGAGAGCATCATTAGATACGGGATCACCTCATGGTTTGGCAACCTAACCGTTAAGCTAAAAAGCAAACTGGCCGGCATGCATAAAACGGCAATGAAAATCGTAGGGAGGAAAGAATATGAGCCTATACAGAGCATCTATGAGCAGGCAGTTAGGAAAAAAGCTAAGAAAATTATTTCCAACTCACAACACCCACTCTTTCCTGAATATGGAACCCTGCCATCAGGGAGAAGACTCCAGGTCCCACTATGCAAATCTAACCGCCTTAAATTATCATTTGTCCCAGCCTCCATTAAGCTGACCAACAATGTGCAATAGAATTTTAATACATAGGTTAGCACTTTTTTAGCACATAGCACTTTAGCACATAGCACTTTAGAACTAAGCACTTTAGCACACAGCACTTTATCCATGAGCTCTAGTGCAATGCACATTGGTACTTTATCTTTATCTCCATACAGTAGATTTTATGCCTACATCAAAGTGCCACCTATGTCTATCAAGCTCCATGTTCTGATGTTTAAATGTTAGTTGTATGGTTGTGGTTGTGTCTGTGCTTGTGTTTTTGTTCTGTTGTTTTTGGGTATGTTAAGAAAGCAATGATGCACTGTGCCCAAGACAAATTTCCCCGCGGGGACAATAAAGTTGAACCTTGAACCTTGAACCTTGAACCTTGATATTTTTGTGAAAAATCATTTACAGGCCTTGTCATGGGGAAAAAGGAGTTTTGCAACCAAGAGGCTCTAGCAAATTCCATTCATTTCAATGTTATAAACTTCCCTGTCCTGCAATTACGACTCCAAAATCAAATGAGGAGCTCAGGTTTTGCCAGGCAGGGCTAGGTATGAGAATGGTCTCATTGCCCGAGGATGCACCGCATGATCAGGACAGGTGCCATTGTGTTTTATACCAAAAAATGTATACTGTATATTTGTCATAAGTTCAGATGAAGTTTTCTACGGGGCAATAGCGTACTGTAATTTGATGGTACCGTATTTTCCGCACTATAAGGCGCACCTGATTATAAGGCGTACCTTCAATGAATGGCCTATTTTAAAACTTTGTTCATATATAAGGCACACCGCATTATAAGGCGCATAGACAAGATGCTACAGTAGAGGCTGGGGTTACGTTATGCATCCCGTAGTTGCCAGACCCGTTGTGGTTCAATATTGGTCCATATATAAGGCGCACCGGATTCTAAGGTGCACTTTCAGCTTTTGAGAAAATTGGAGGTTTTTAGGTGCGCCTTATAGTGCGGAAAATACGGTATTTAAAGACAGTCTATTTTATGCAATTATGAACAGATTTACGTGTGTCAGGCATGAATGATTTAAGAAAATGGGTCCTATTATGCAAAACCAACTTTTTTTTACCTGATGGTACCTGTTTTGGATCTGCATAAGTCCCAAACATGTAAAAACATACCATGGAGGTATTGCGTGGATATTTATAAAACAACCTTGCCTTTTTCTAAAGGAGCCATTGGAAATTTGAAACATAGTGACATTTTTTGCCTTCGTTACCCTCCCCGCCGCCACGACCCTGAGAAAATGCAGTCGTTTATAAAGTACTTCATGTTCCTATATGACCCAGTAGCAAATGCATCACGGACGGGTACTGGTCCCCGGACTAGTAGTTGGTTACCACTGATGTAAATGACAAGGAATTGTTTTAAATGTAGAAAACAAAATCAGAAAATTTCACATTTTTGGTTGTCCTTTTCCAAACTATTTTGTTCTTAATGATCTTTAATATGTCATATAAATAAACAAACCTGTGCAATAATGGCTGTACATACAAAGTATTGCACCCAATATTCACTTTGTTGAAATTTTACAAGTAAACACATCCACTCATCTAAAATGACACTGCTATTCTGTGTTCTTACTGCACCCTAAAGTCATGTCATTATACCAATCTTTAGAACGTTGACTGATGTTTGAATGTTTTAGGGGGAAGTGGACCATGGCAGCTGACGCTTGTCACCCCACAGGCAGAAGGTTACACCATTCCTCAATTGAAGAGGGCAACAAACGGTGGAACAATTGTGTTGTACATAGCCCCAATACAGAGTAAATTAGATATTACCCCCTTGCCACAGATGCTTATGATTTGTCTCAATATTTGAACTGGCACTACAGAACACCAAGTCTGGAGTGCACACATAATCCAAGCGGTCCAAATCGAGTGGCCTTTGATTCAAAACATGTAGCAGCCGTAACTATAGCCCAGTGGTTCTTAACCTGGGTTCGATCGAACCCTAGGGCATCGGTGAGTCGGGCTCAGGGGTTCGGCGGAGGTCAAGACACACCCTACTCATCGTGTAAATAAAAACTTCTCCCTATCGGCGTATTACGGATACGGCAACAGCAGAAGTCACACTGATTTGCAGGTGTGTAATTTGTTGTGAGTTTATGCACTGTGTTGGTTTTGTTCTTTGAACAAGGTGATGTTCATGTACGGTTCATTTTGTGCACCAGTAATAAAACATGGTAACACTTTAGTATGGGGAACATATTCACCATTAATTAGTTGCTTATTAACATGCAAATTAGTAACATATTGGCTCTTAACTAGTCATTATTAAGTACTTATTAATGCCTTATTCAGCATGGCCTTATTATAACCCTGACCCTCTAACCCTGGCCCTAACCCTCTAACCCTAAACCTAACCAAATAACTCTAAATTAAGTCTTTGTTACTTAGAATATGTTCCCCATACTAAAGTGTTACCAAAAACATATACCGGTAACTTTGTCTTGAATTTGAAAAAAATAAATAAATATTTTTTTACTAAAGAAAGGTTCGGTGAATGCGCATATGACACTGGTGGGGTTCGGTACCTCCAACAAGGTTAAGAACTACTGCTATAGCCTCTCAAGGATGTGGCGATGTGGCAGAGCCTGCCAAAAATAAATGATTTGCTATTGCTTTAAACGGATGAAACATGATTTTTTGACCACCCAGTTGAGCAATTCTTGTATACAAAAAGTGTTTCACTTTCTTTCGCTCACTCGTTTCTCATGGTACATGTAAGAAATGTGATATATTTGCTGAGATTGAGATTAGGCAAGGTGGTTATTTGTGGTGATCAGAGGCAGTGGGCCACTTGATGAACATGTTTTTAAAAACGCCTTATTAAGAACTAAAATAAAATGCCCAACAAAAGGAGCATGGAAAGCTTATATTAAAGAGTGGAACTGACAAAGACAATTGGCTTCATTTGCAAAATATGAGTATGTACCAGTGATGTGCAGTCACGGGAGGCAGGTGAGGCGGGGCCTCACGTGCCATCATGGAAAAAAAAAAAATGGAAAAAGAAAAAAAAAAAAATTAAATTGTTATATGTATCCAGTGATTATACTATAAAGTTATTTTCCATTTAACTTCACTAGTTTTAGATTATTTTTATTCAAAATCGCTGAATTTTCACATTTGCCGTTAAAATACTGAGAAGAGACTTGCGGTGATCAGCAGCCAGTTGACGAACGTCACTGAGTTGAGCCTCACCATGGATTGCGCAATGACTCGGCTAACTGCTGGCCTGCTGTGCAGTGAGACCGTATTGCTAAATGAATTATATTATACATTTCCATAGTTTAGTTAGCTGAGGTATATAATGTACAGTGTATTTTGTCAACAACTGTATGTGTGTAACGTATTTCTTGTGCTGAGCAATCATAAAACTGCTGCGAAGACGCACTGTGTGAGGCTCGCAGTAATCCCGCCTCCTGGTGGTAGAGGGCGGTAGTGATCCCAGGGAGCATTTCTGCGACTACTCGGCTGCAGAAGAAGTGACAACAAGCAGCAACAGTTAGCAGCATTCTGCGACTACTCGGCTGCAGAAGAAGTGACAACAAGCAGCAACAGTTAGCAGCGATCGTTTATTGTTTCCTCTTGCCTGGACTATTAACATGGAGGATTACATATGTAAAATAAAAGTGAAGTGAAGTGAATTATATTTATATAGCGCTTTTCTCTAGTGACTCAAAGCGCTTTACATAGTGAAACCCAATATCTAAGTTACATTTAAACCAGTGTGGGTGGCACTGGGAGCAGGTGGGTAAAGTGTCTTGCCCAAGGACACAACGGCAGTGATTAGGATGGCGGAAGCGGGAATCGAACCTGGAACCCTCAAGTTGCTGGCACGGCCACTCTACCAACCGAGCTATTCCGCCCCAACAGTTTTCTAAACTGGACTTTCAATCGAAGCAGGAGGTAATACTTAAAGGAAGATCTCCATCGAGACAGAGAGATTTTTAAAACTGAAGAAAGATAAGGAAGACTTCTATAAACAAGTTATCGATGCTTTTGTTCAAAAGGAGCTGCGCATGGACTTCATATATAGGTAAAGGTAAGACCATAATAAAACATTTTTTATTAAATGTGCTTTTTTGTGTGCTACAGTTTGTATGTGTAAAGTTAAAGTTAAGTTAAAGTATTAATGATTGTCACACACACTATGTGTGGTGGAATTTGTCCTTTGCATTTGACCCATCCCCTTGCTCGCCCCCTGGGAGGTGAGGGGAGCAGTGGGCAGCAGCGGCGCCGCGCCCGCTAATCATTTTTGGTGATTTAACCCCCAATTCCAACCCTTGATGCTGAGTGCCAAGCAGGGAAGAATGCTGGTATGAGCTTTTAAACATAACCCGTTAACTGCTGCCAATCAAATGGTGAATAAGATACTCTTTAGGGTTCATATGTTTGTAAATCTGACTGTGATGAAGTCAGTGCCTCACCAGCCATCAACCTCACCGCACGTCACTGGTATGTACCTATGCACAAATATGTGCTCAACCGTGTGTGCATTTAGACATATGACGTATTCATTAATATTTTTACCTGTACCTATAATAATAATAATAATAATAATAATAATACCCAATATTCGACACGCCGTATATGAGCTCCTGCGTGCATGGGCAGCCTTTTCAGCCAAAGTTAGTTGTAGTTCAGAAGCTATCTTAAATGCTAACGTTACATGCATGTGTTTGCTCAGTGACACACACGCTAAGAAAACCTAACTTGTTTCTAATAACTGATTTGAAGAAGACGAAAACACAACCCAAGTTACTGCTAAAACATGAAATTTTACGAGTGTTGGAGCATGGTCCATGGTTGTTTTAACCTGACACTCGCCAGATCCTTGTAGTTCGCTGAGCTCCACACAAGGATCTGGGACTTCTCAATAGGAGATGTATTTCAGAAGGTCAGGCCTTGTAAACAAATCATTGTATGTGATTGGATAAACCACTTGTCCGTTATCTTGAATGACGTGCTACTTCAACCATTTACATCAAAATCAACCCGTGACGCTGATGAGAGCGAAGCTGGGAAATCCAAAACAGAACAGCCGACATATTAGATAACGACAAAGCGAAAAGTTAGAGAACTTTTACTGAAACAACGGAGCAATGTCAGTAGACGATCGATGTCGCAAAACAGTTGCAATAGCAGAATCAATGTCAGCACACGACTCCTCAATGCGTGCCGACATTGTTCTTTGAATCAAACAGTCGCTTCGGTGCTACGTCACATCTATGAAATCCCGCCCGGCGATCCTGATTGGTTCATTATTTTTTGCTATCTTGAAGGAGTTTGCAATGCCCTCGAGCCCAGAGCCTTGTGTGGAGCTCAGCGAACTACAAGGATCTGGCGAGATAATAAATGATAAATGGGTTGTACTTGTATAGCGCTTTTCTACCTTCAAGGTACTCAAAGCGCTTTGACACTACTTCCACATTTACCCATTCACACACACATTCACACACTGATGGAGGGAGCTGCCATGCAAGGCGCTAACCAGCACCCATCAGGAGCAAGGGTGAAGTGTCTTGCTCAGGACACAACGGACATGACGAGGTCGGTACTAGGTGGGGATTGAACCAGGGACCCTCGGGTCGCGCACGGCCATTCTTCCACTGCGCCACGCCGAGAGTCAGGTTATGGTTGTTTACCTCAAGGCAGAATAACATGTTCAGAGGCTGCAAGGTGCCGACTTGTGGTGAGTCTAAGGAAAGACAAAGGGAGTTTGCATATCTTGTACACGTTCACGAATCTGGCTCAAACCTTAGACGGCAGAAGTGTCGCAAAAGTCACGTGTAAAAAAGACAGCCAATAGAGCAGTGGTCTCCAACCACCGGTCCGGGGACCGGTCCCGGTTAGTGACGCATTTGCTACCGAGCCGCAGGGAAACATTAAATAATTTATAAACGACTGCATTTTCTCCAACTTATCTTTTGCCTGTCCCACTAGACACACCAAAAAGCTTGTTTATAGATGTACAATAAAACTCCTCATAGGAAGTTGCTATTTGTTATATTTCATACCGATTCATACCGACAGTCATCAGACTGTATAATGCATATGTTCCTTTTTGACTGTACTTAAATGTATAATAGACTGTATTTATATTATTCACATGTGAATAATTCTGTATAATAGATTTTTGTAAAAAGCTTTTGTAATTGTAAAGGACAATGTTTTATCAACTGATTGCAATAATGTAAATTTGTTTTAACTATTAAATGAACCAAAATTATGACTTATTTTATCTTTGTGAAAATATTGGACACAGTGTGTTGTCAAGCTTATGAGATGTGATGCAAGTGTAAACCACTGTGACACTATTGTTCTTCTTTTTTTTTTTTTTTAAATGTCTAATCATAATGTCAATGAGGGATTTTTAATCACTGCTATGTTGAAATTGTAACTAATATTGATACTGTTGTTGATAATATTTATTTTTGTTTCACTACTTTTGCTTTGCTCTGTGTCGTATTTGTGTCTCCTCTCAATTGCTCAGTTTATTGCAGTTCTGAGTGTTGCTGGGTCGGGTTTGGTTTTGGAATTGGATTGCATTGTTATGGTATTGCTGTGTATTGTTTTGTTGGATTGATTAATAAAATATATGTATATATACTATTTTTTTTAAAATAAATAAATAAAAAATTAAAAAATCGATTTAAAAAAAAAAGAGAATCGATTCTGAATTGCACAACGTGAGAATCGCGATTCGAATTCGAATCGATTTTTTCCACACCCCTAGTATTTATGTTATTCACATGTGAATAATGCTGTATAATAGACTGTATTTATATTATTCACATGTGAATGATGCTGTATAATAGACTGTATTTATATTATTCACATGTAAAAATACGCAAGTGTTTATTGTCTATTGTGAGCGAACTGTGGTACTGAATATCCCCCAGGGATCAATAAAGTACTTTCTATTCTATGCTATTCTATTCCATTTGTTATAACTTTGTGACATGATACAATGCACATCAATGAACATATAAAATATAAATGTGACAGATTGTAGCCAAAGGCTGATTTCCATCTGCATTTCATTGCGAAGAAACAAGCCCAGGGCTCCCACTAATTCAGCGTTATAGTGAGATGTATTTTTCATGCACTTATTTTTGCTGTATTTATCTGACACAAGTGGAAAGCCGGTCCCTGAAAATAATGCCTACATTAAACCGGTCCGTGGTGCAAAAAAGGTTGGGGACCACTGCAATATAGGGTTCCTGCTTCTCACGGATCATAGATTTGCACGTGCAGATTGTATTACACACATGCACATCTGAATGCGCGGGCACAGGTTGTATTACACGCTCGTGAATCATGTCTGCGCGCGCTCAAATCTTAGACGGTAGAAGTGTCGCAAAAGTCACGTTTAAGTAGACGGCATATCGAGAGTTTCTTTCTGATTAGGGAGACAGACAACTTAAAACACATGTACGTGGATATAAAACACGTAAGTGTTTCTTAATACAAACACTCAAATTGATATACAGACACATATTAGTGCACACGCACGCAAACTGGATCACATGCGCACAGATTGAGATACACGTTTGCAAATAATGTTGCCACAATAATACTTCTATAAATGGCCCTGTGATGAGATGGTGACTTGTCCAGGGTGTACCCCGCCTTCCGCCTGAAGCAGTTGAGATAGGCTCCAAGCGGTAGAAAAATGGATGGATAGATGGAATACTTCTATAAATAGAGTTGTGTGAAAACTTGTTTTAACTATCATATTTGTCATAGTTCGCGAGCTAAACCTTGTTTATCTTTTCTACAATCAGCAATAATATATCTTGGATAGAGATGATCTTAATAGCGGATTTGAGTTTAAAAGAGTAATTACCATTTGTCTGACAAATGTTTACATATAGAGATATTTTTCTATTGACACTTTGAGAAATTAGTTACTGTTGATAACAACACTTCTGTTCTGTGCACAACATGCACTTTTCTATTTGAGGAAGGTAGATTTGCTTTTGTTTTGTTTTTTAGGTTTTTTGTTCCTGCTATTTTGACTGTCCTTTGTTTATCTAAGAAATTGATACTTTGTTATTAAAACGATAAAAAGTTTAATATTTATATTTATTTTTGTAGCAGCTCAATGAGCAGCACAGTTCCTAAATTAATATTTATGAGTGACGTAGTATTTTTTTTAATTGTTTTCATTGTTAGTTAGCACATGCCAAAAACATATTAAGCCTAATTAAAAAGCTGATGGCTAATTTAGGACCACTGAAAATATTTTTTTGTAATCCGACTAGTCTCATTAAGATAATTGATGTTCGGTAAACTATCAAAATACACAAAGCTGGATGTCAAGTCACTAACACCTTCCTCAGTACTTTTTGTACTTAGTGTTATCTAGCTATATACTAACATGTTAACAATTAGAATTTGAACTATACCCACGTGAAATAGCATATATGCCACATGTAAACCAATGTTAACATCAACATGTTATTTTTTAAATTACCAGAATTATTTAGGACAGTGTTTTTTAACCTTTTTTGAGCTGAGGCACATTTTTTGCATTGAAAGAATCCAGAGACACACCACCAGCAGAAAACATTAAAAAATAAAACTCTGTAGCCGATATTGACAATAAAATCGTTCTCGCATTTGTTGGATATTAATACAAATCATAACCAAGCATGCATCACTATAGCTCTTGTCTCAAAGTAGGTGTACTGTCACCACCTGTCACATCACGCCCTGACTTATTTTGACTTTTTTTGGGTGTTTTTCTGTGTGTAGTGTTTTAGTTCTTGTCTTGCGCTCCTATTTTTGGTGACTTGTCCTGTTTTGTTGGTAATTTCCTGA
Organism: Nerophis lumbriciformis; assembly: GCF_033978685.3. Taxonomy (NCBI): domain Eukaryota; kingdom Metazoa; phylum Chordata; class Actinopteri; order Syngnathiformes; family Syngnathidae; genus Nerophis; species Nerophis lumbriciformis. The sequence continues at coordinate 47,607,356 of NC_084549.2, read as the reverse complement.
AGCAGTTTCATGTCTTCCTTGAACACTGTTCCCCGCACCCACTTTGTTTTCGCAATCAAGGCATTTTAAGTTGTGCGGACGCTATCCGTCTTTGTGTGGACATTGTTGATTGTCATGTCAATGTACGGATGCACTTTGTGGACGCAGTCTACTCCACACGCTGTAAGTCTTTGCTGTCGACCAGCTTTCTGTTTTTGTTTACTTAGCAGCCAGTTCAGTTTTAGTTTCGTTTTGCATAGCCATCCCTAAGCTTCAGTGCCTTTTCTTAGCGGCACTCGCCTTTTATTTATTTTTGGTTTAAGTATTAGATACCTTTTTACCTTCACACTGCCTCCCGCATATTGTGATCACGACATCTACAAAGCTATTAGCTACCAGCTGTCACCTACTGATATGGAAGAGTTTACTCTGCGGAGCTCTAGACAGCACAGACACTCAACAACGGCACATTTGCGGATTATAACTATATATATATTTATATATACTGGTTTGCAAAAAAATATTTTTAACCCAACTCCCACGGCACACCAGACTGTATCTCACGGCACACTAGTGTGCCACGGCACAGTGGTTGAAAAACGCTGCTCTAGACAGCACCGACACTCAACAACAACACATAATTTGCAGACTATAGTTACTGGTTTGCAAAAAATATTTTTAACCCAAATAGGTGAAATTAGATTATCTCCCACGGCACACCGGACTGTATCTCACGGCACACTAGTGTGCTGTGGCACAGTGGTTGAAAAACACTGATTTAGGACTTCCAAGCATTATCGTATTATATTCTGAAAATTCTCACTTTGTACGCATTTTCACTTATCAAAACTCATAGTTCTTTTTACTTCCACATTTCTCTTGTAAACTCCAAATTTTAAAAACAATATGGACATTTTGGCTTTTCACTTCAACATTCTACTTTTCAAGCATTTCATTTGCACAAATAATAATACTTATTTTGCTGTTTTGTTTGGTTGAGGTCAGAGCAGAAACTCTCACACGACTAATTAGACAGGCTAGACTGGATAGTTCTTTTCAACTCCAAAGATTGTTGGCTGGCACACATAACGCACTATTTATATATTATATATTGCAGAGGTGTCATACGTACGGCCCGCGTACAGGTTTTATCCGGCCCGTGGGATGAGTTTGCTAAGTATAAATGAGGCAACATTTTTGAATGAAATAAACTGCTGTTCTAAATGTGTCCACTAGATGTCACAATAGAGATTCTTTGCAGATTATGCTGCATATGTAAAAAAAATAAACCACATGATTTTAATGCAGCAGTCAAGGAAAATAGCAAAAATAACATCCTGTAATTTGATTTTGATATTTTTTTTATCTTGATAGATTGAAAATTAACACCAATGAGTTGACTGATGAACATTGTCACATCATTTATTCAGAAAGTATAAATAACGATGAATAAAGATGGAATACTATTACCGTAACATGTAAGTGCAAAAAAAAAAAAACCTACATTATGATTTGTACATTTTCAGAATGTGCTTTTTCAATTTTCAAACAAAGAAAACAATCTGAAGTTGTTTTTATTTTTAAGTTATCGAGCCGTGATTTTACCAGTCCGGCCCACTTTGGGAGTAGATTTTTCTCCATGTGGCCCCCAATCTAAAATGAGTTTGACACCACTGGTATATTGTAAGTGTTTGACATATTATCATGTATTGAAAGGATAACAGCATATTTGATAACTGCTGTCACAATTTGGGATAAAAGTTTGCTTTCTTGTCACCTTGTTGTTGTTTCAGCAGTTATGAAAGCTTCTTAACGTACCGAGGTGATGAAGTAATAATTGTACAATACTTATCAAAATACATAATCCATAATTTGTACATAATCCGGAAACAAATATTTGTTCGTCGTGTTTTCTCTCTTCATGCGCCATAAAATGATCGTGAGACTTACATTCTTTGATTCATAAATGCAATTAATCATGGCTTATTTGGGAGAGATTTGTTCCAGCTGGGAGAATTTTGTAAAGAAAACAAAGCTTTGATTGTGCAGCAGCAGAGTTCAAGTCACAGGATTAAAAGCAACGTGATCAAGGCGGGTGATTTGGACTCACTGACTATAAGAACACACTGGCCTGCTTCTCAGCAGTGCTAAATGATTTGCACATGACTGCTATGATTAGACAATAATTATGTCCAAAGCTGCATGGGAGTTTTTATTTTTCTAACAATACTTTTATTTCCTGATGTAAATCCAGAATCTTTTTTGTAACACTTCTTAAAAGGGCACTAAGATTGATTTCTTATTTGGTACTTAATACAAAATTGAACAAGTAACAGTTTTAGTTTGGATACAATTTTTTGTTAGTTATTTCTAGGGATGCACAATAATACAAATTTGAACCGATAATCGATATTTATGTATCTATTTATTAGACAAGTTTTTGTGAGAAGAAGTTAAGTTAACAGTTCACACTTTTGCCCTAAATGTATATACAAATATATTGGAGGGATAAGGATACTGTAAGTGAGTTATATTTATATAGCGCTTTTCTCTAGTGACTCAAAGGGCATTCCAAAGTGAAACACAATATTTAAATTGCAAGCAGGTGGGTAAAATGTCTTGCCCAAGGACACAACGGCAGTGACTCAGATGGCGGAAGTGGATTTCGAACCTGGAACACTCAAGTTGCTGGCACGGCCGTTGTACCAACTGAGCCACGCCGCCCCAATCAACTGATAATTTTTAAACTTGACTAAAATCTGAGTACAAATTCACTTCCTACTGTACTTCTAACCCATGCAAACAATTAGAATCATTGTGTATAGCAAAAAAGTTTGAATTTATTATTATTTCAACTTTTCAACTATTTCATTATTGACAAAAAGCAACTCACACATTCTAAATATGATTTCATAATAGGAAAAAGAACAATCCATCCACCAAAATATCTATAAATGAGGCCAATAATAGAGTCCACATTGCCCTTAGCAACAACACCGAAACAAGTGGAGTCACCTCTCCCGTTGATTGACAAAATAAATATAAATGAAAATGTAATAAACTAATAAAATAGTGCCTGCCCCTTAAAAGGGCAACATTCAATTGTGGAACATAATGAAATTGGAGTTCAAATGAGAAAGTGCATTGTTTCCCACAAATAAATCATAAAAGGTACTGTAAGTAACTAAATAAAGCCTTTGCCTCCAGATGAAGCAGAATGTTAAGCATAAACAAATACTAATTTTGTCGTCAAATTATTTCGCCCTATGGTCTTTATTTCTAAACGGTTGCCTCTTATCAAACTCTTTCTCATCTGTTGTGGCTTTACGTTGGCTATAGTCACTGCTATTAATGGCAGGTCTTGACTTAGCACGGGGGTCGGCAACCCGCGGCTCTAGAGCCACATGCGGCTCTTTAGCGTGGCCCTAGTGGTTCGCCGGAGCTTTTTCAAAAACCTATGAAAATAGTAAAACATGCATGAAAAAATGTATTTTCTTGTTTCAATATTGTTTCTGTAGGAGGACAAACATGACACAAACTTTCATAATTGTTAGAAATCTCACTGTTTGTATTAAACATGCTTCACTGATGAGAGTATTTGACAAGTGCCGTTTTGTCCTACTAATTTTGACGGTCCTTGAACTCACCATAATTTGTTTACATGTACAACTTTCTCTGACCCTGCCACAGAAAGACATTTTTTATGTAACTCCTTATTCGTCTCATTTTGTCCACCAAACTTTTTATGCTGTGCATGAATGCACAAAGGTAAGCTTTGTAGATGTTATTGACTTGTTGGAGTGTTAATCACACATATTTGTTAAGTGCATCACTGCAAGCTAATTGATGCTTACATGCTATTTAGGCTAGCTGTATGTATTTATTGCATCATTATGCCTCATTTGGAGGTATGTTTAAGCTCAATTAATTTCCTTTACTTATGTCCTTTGTGTATTTAATTTATATTTGCATGTCTCATGACACATTATCTTTATGTAATATTGGCTGCATTTCTTATAGTTGTGCCGTTATAGACCACAGTAAACATTACTCAGCTTGCTAAATATTATAATAAATCCATCAGAGACAGCCTGCCAGTTCCTTTAAAGGGGAACATTATCACAATTTCAGAAGGGTTAAAACCATTAAAAATCAGTTCCCAGTGGCTTATTTTATTTTTCGAAGTTTTTTTCAAAATTTTACCCATCACGCAATATCCCTAAAAAAAGCTTCAAAGTGCCTGATTTTAACCATCGTTATATACACCCGTCCATTTTACTGTGACGTCACACAGTGATGCCAATACAAACAAACATGGCGGAAAGAGCAGCAAGGTATAGCGACATTAGCTCGGATTCAGACTCGGATTTCAGCGGTTTAAGCGATTTAACAGATTACGCATGTATTGAAACGGATGGTTGTAGTGTGGAGGCAGGTAATGCTGTGTCGTTCGCGAACGATTCGTTCGAAAGAACGAATCTTTTGAGTGAACGTACTGAACCGAATTACTTCATGAACTGATTCGTTCCTTTCTCAGTTCAGTTGAGCTCTGCCGCGACCATACTCCACATTAGTGGAACTGGCGCATTCTGTGACTCACTGAACCCTCGACGTCGGCGAACAACGCAGCCAGCTACTCATCATGGGGGCGGGGGGAGGGACTGAGCGAACGATTCGTTCACCGCGGATTAACGACATGAATCACTCAGTGAACGACAACGCTCTCGCTCTCTGCTCTGCTTGCCCCAATGCCGCGAGTGATTCTCCTCCCGTCGCGGGGATATGTTTCATGCCATTGGCATCCGTTTTCCATTCATTCTCCAAGCTAACGGCTAATGTTGACTCAAGCCACATGAAAACAAACACACACACGCGCCCCGTCCACATTATCTCAACACATAAAGTTATGTGAGTAGAGGAGACAGAAAGAAAGTCAGTGCAGGCAGGGCAAGGCTGAGCAGCAGCGACGCGAGGGGGAGGGGCGGGGGTAAAGTGTAGGGCAGGCTGTTTTGAGAAGATTTAAAATAAAAATAATAACTAATGTATGTACATATACATAGGCTATTATTTATCTTGATTTTTATATTATTTAAGCTATTTATTTTCTTTTTGTATTGCATATTTAAGTTGATATTTCCATTTTTATATTTTTAAATGTAAGCTACAGAAATTGTAGTTTTAATGTTGGCATTTCTGGAACTTGGTTTAATATTTGTTTTGTTTTATTTAGGGTAGCCTATTTATTTTATTTTTGTTTGCACATTTAAGTTGTTATTTTCTTTGTTATATTTTTAAACGTAGGCTACAGAACATTTAGTTTTTATGTTGGCATTTCTGGCTCTTAATTTATTTGTTTTATTTTGAAGGTATTTATTTTCTTTTTGTTTGCATATTTAAGTTTACATTTTCTTTGCTACAGAACATTTAGTTTTTATGTTGGCATTTGTTAAGGGTTTCTTAATGTAATATTTGTTTTTGCACTAAACAAACGAGGCCTATTTATTTAACTGTTGCTTGCAAGCATTTTAGTAGGCTATTACTATTTTTTTTATTTCCCACTTTTATTTATTTATTATTTTCATTTCAGTGCAATAAAACATATTTAACAACCAAGACATTTAGTCACACTTTGTTTATTGGACAGGCCGGAAACGCACACACAGTGTTTTTAAAAGTAACAGAATCTCTACTACAGCTGCAATGTCTGTTTGCGAACGTCTTGACGTTGGGGAGTCTGTCAGGGCAGAGAGCGATTCACGTCTGTCGCCCTCTGGCCCACAGAACTGTAGCAGAGTGATTCAGGTTCGCTTCACGAACCTACAAGAACTGACTGGTTGTCGCTGAGGACGTGATTCAGGTTCGCGCTGCACTCAGTCACTCATTCAGAATCAGGACTCGCGAACCTACTGACACAGAGAACTGACTGTGTCGCGGAGGAGGACGTCACATTGAGGCTCTCGTTCAGTCACTGTGCGCGTCGTTCATTGGGTGCTGAGGGCTTGTGTCGTTCGTGAACTGACACACACCGAGATCTGCCGCTGGGGAAGCTGTTACTGCATACTTGCCAACCCTCCCGGATTTTCCGGGAGACTCCCGAAATTCAGCGCCTCTCCCGAAAACCTCCCGGGACAAATTTTCTCCCGAAAATCTCCTGAAATTCAGGCGGACCTGGAGGCCACGCCCCCTCCAGGTCCGCATGGAGCAATTTTGTTGTAATATATTGAGTTGGAGGCAATCACACACTTGACGTCAGGTGCGCAACACCACGTAAATCGTTGGCCAACCAAAAAGTAACCCCAGTACGCTATAGCCAACATTCACCAGGAGATGGCAACAGACAAACATAGATCACTCCATTACATTCCTCCCCTTTTAGAATTGTAGAAATTACTCAAAAGAAATAAACAACCCAACCAAAAAATGCAGCAGCTCATTTAAAAAACTGTACTTAAGTCACATTCTTTTTTTTTTTAGTACTGAACTCTTAACCCTCATTTGTAAACAATAACATGCTTATTATACAAACAGTGTTTGTACATCTTTAACACAGATTTTTATACTGTCTTCAGAGATTCAGTTTTTTTGGTGGTACTCGAAACCTTTCTGGGTACCTGCGGATCACTGGTGGTGTTTTTGTTGTGGGTGATCTGGGTTCTGATGATGGCAACTCAGAAGCCCTTGAATCTGGTTCAATGATGAGACTAGTTTGTGTCTGACTCACTGATGGTCCTGGTGATGGAACTGAAACAGCACTGTCCAGTTGTACTGATGGCACATTTTCTGTAACTGGTGGAGACTAGATAACTGGCAGTCTCTCCATGTTTTCTCGCCATGGTAACATGTGATCCACATGCACTGTGCACTGTCTCTGTCCCTCTTGATAGATACATAGATTGATATATATATATATATATATATATATATATATATATATATATATATATATTTATTTATTTATTTATTTTATTATATATATATATATATATATATATATGAAATACTTGACTTGGTGATTCTAGCTGTAAATATACTCCTCCCCTCTTAGCCACGCCCCCAGCCACGCCCCCGCCCCACCCCGACCGCGCCCCCCACCTCCCGAAATCGGAGGTCTCAAGGTTGGCAAGTATGTCATACTTGCGAACCGTGGTCGGGGTGGGGCGGGGGCGTGGCTGGGGGCGTGGCTAAGAGGGGAGGAGTATATTTACAGTTGCCAACCCTGCCGGATTTTCCGGGAGACTCCCGAAATTCAGCGCCTCTCCTGAAAACCTCCCGGGACAAATTTTCTCCCGAAAATCTCTCGAAATTCAGGCGGACTCAGGTCCATGAGGACCTGAGTCCGCTAACCCACAATATAACCAGCATACCTGCCCAATCACGTTATAACTGTAGAATGTTGGAGGGCGAGTTCTTGGTTTCTTATGTGGGTTTATTGTTAGGCAGTTTCATTAACGTCCCAGCGCGGCAACAACACACAACAAGAGCAGTCACGTTTTTGTATACCGTAAAGCAGTTCGTCTGCCGTAAACAGCAATGTTGTGACACTCTTAAACAGGACAATACTGCCATCTAGTGCATTTGATGAAAGCACTTTTGTGCGTGCCACACATCAATGCATCATCAGAGAGGGTGTTCAGCATGGTTAGAAAAATAGTGACAGAGAATAGAACAAGGATGGACAATTCAACCCTTAACTCAACAATGAGTAGATGAGTGTTATGTGTGTGTATATGTGTAAATAAATGAACACTGAAATTCAAGTATTTATTTTATATATATATATAATAAAATTAATATATATATATATATATATACATATATATATATATATATATATAATAAAATAAATATATATATATACGTATATATATATATATATATATATATATATATATATATATATATATATATATAGCTATTATATATAGCTAGAATTCACTGAACGTCAAGTATTTGTATATATATATATATATATATATATATATATATATATATATATATATATATCAGTGACGTGCAGTCACTAGAGGAAGGTGAGGCCCCGCCTCACCTGCCATCATGGAAAGAAAGAAAATGTAAAAAGAAAACATTTTTATTACATTGTTATATATATCCAGTGATTATACTATAAAGCTATTTTCCATTTAACTTCACCAGTTTTAGATTATTTTTATTTAAAATCGCTGAATTTTCACTTTTGCCGTTCAAATACTGAGAAGAGACGGTGCGGTGAACAGCAGCCAGTTGAGGCACGTCACTCACTGCCTCAACATGGATTCCGGACTCGGCTAACTGCTGGCCTGCTGTGCAGTGAGACCGTATTGCTATATGAACTATATTATACATTTCCATAGTTTAGTTAGCTGAGGTATATAATGTACAGTGTATTTTGTCAACAACTGTATGTGTGTAACGTATTTCTTGTGCTGAGCAATCATAAAACGGCTGCAAAAGACGCACATAGCACTTTAGCACACAGCACTTTATCCATGAGCTCTAGTGCAATGCACATTGGTACTTTATCTTTATCTCCATACAGTAGATTTTATGCCTACATCAAAGTGCCACCTATGTCTATCAAGCTCCATGTTCTGATGTTTAAATGTTAGTTGTATGGTTGTGGTTGTGTCTGTGCTTGTGTTTTTGTTCTGTTGTTTTTGGGTATGTTAAGAAAGCAATGATGCACTGTGCCCAAGACAAATTTCCCCGCGGGGACAATAAAGTTGAACCTTGAACCTTGAACTGGCTGAGGGAGGCTCCAGTAATCCCGCCTCCTGCACCCACGCTGTAGATTGCAACACCTGACAGGAGTGTTATATCAACTAAAGCCCACACTTAAACTTTCCACGTGCAAGATTGAATCTATTTAAAAAAGTTATTTCATAAGAAGCCAAAAAGTGCAAAAACAATAATGTTCGTGTTGGAGAAGTTGTGAATGACTGCAGGGACACAACATTAGGTACACCTGCAGACTGCAGGTGTACCTAATTCACAACTCCTCCAACACGAAGATTATTGTTTTTGCATTTTTTGGCTTCTTATTAAATAACTTTTGTAACCTATTTTTATGGGCTTTCCTCTTTGTGATGTTAAGTTCCTGTTATGCGCTGTTATACAGTATATGCCTTGAGCTCTTATTTTGAAGGCGCCAAGAGCGGAAGTGATGACATGTTGTAGTGGAGCGGAGGTTTTTGAAAGAATGTAAATAAAGTGGTCCTCGTGTAAACTGGAGCCTCCGTGTTTGTTATTTTGTAGTTTCATACAGTATAGGCGACATTTATAAACCCTCGGTTACACTTTTTTAAATAGATTCAATCTTGCACGTGGAAAGTTTAAGTGAGGGCTTTAGTTGATATAACACTCCTGTCAGGAGGTGCATTAATCCAGCACAACAGCGGCGAATGGACTTCATTTATAACTTAGTAAAGGTAACGTTTTTTTTTATTAAATGTGCTTTTTTGTGTGCTACAGTTTGTATGTGTAAAGTTAAAGTACCAATGATTGTCACACACACACTAGGTGTAATAAAATGTGTCCTCTGCATTTGACCCATCCCCCCTGATCACCACCTGGGAGGTGAGGGGAGCAGTGGGCAGCAGCGGCGCCGCGCCCGGGAATATTTTTTGGTGATTTAACCCCCAATTCCAAGCCTTGATGCTGAGTGCCAAGCAGGGAAGAATGCTGGTTTGAGCTTTTAAACATAACCCGTTAACTGCTGCCAATCAAATGGTGAATAAGATACTCTTTAGGGTTCATATGTTTGTAAATCTGACTGTGATGAAGTCAGTGCCTCACCAGTCATGAACCTCACAGCACGTCACTGATATATATATATATATATGAAACACTTGATTTGGTGAATTCTAGCTGTAAATATACTCCTCCCCTTTTAGCCACGCCCCCAACCACACCCCCTCCCACCCCGGCCACGCTCACCCCACCCCTCCCCCCACCTCCCGAAATCGGAGGTCTCAAGGTTGGCAAGTATGATTATTATTATTATTATTAATAGTAATAATAATTTCAGCATTCTGGGGATATAAGATGTAGGTTATCTGTTAGGAATATTACCATCTGTATTTAAACTTGATTCATGTTGATTATGCCTGCAGCACAATGCCAAAAAAGAAGGATACAAGAAAGGAAGGAGAAGGAGCGCCAGGAAGCAGCTAAGGGTAGCAGACCTCTTAATGCATGGCTAAAACCAAGTACTAGCACCAGAATTCAAGAAAGACCACAGACCTCAGAAAGTGTCACACCTGAGATGTTGCACTGTTCAATGTTCAATATTAAAGTGCTTATCTTTAACAATAAATAGCCTAATGATAAACCAGTGTTTTGTTGCTTTTCATGTCTTCCAAGCTTATGATCATGTGAATTAACTCATTATGACAATAATTTGTTGACACAAAAGAAATGGCAATCACTTTTACCTACAAAGGTCACACAGCTAAGTAGTTAGCTTCTTATTAGCAAATTTAATTTTACATTAATTTCCATATTGTGTAAAGGACCAAAAAACAATTTCCTGCCCTTTTCTGACTTTGAGCCCCTGCCCCTCTATAATCATGTGCACGTCCCTGGTGTAGGGTCAGTGTTAGTCAGTTCTCTGATTATTTTAAACTGTTTCAGAATACATTATTAAAAGGCTATTTTTAACATTTTAAAAACAAAATTCTAAGATTATTTCATTAATTGTATGGCTGAATCAAAAGAAATTCCATAAATTAGAAAACAAATGTTCAAGAAGAAGTGAAAATATAAAATAATGTTATGGTTGGATGTTATTGCTGGTGGACCAGTTCTGGCTGAAAGATGTGATTATGGTGTTTGTTGTCTTATTATTCATTTGGGTCACATTTTGTATTACCCTGTATTGTGTTTATGTGGTATGAAATAACCTTCATCAGCGCGCGACATGTTTTTATCCACTTCTTCCTTTGTAAATCTTGATACATATTGACGATGACCCGCCCTGCTATACTTCTGATTGGCTCTGAGCACTTTTCACCTGACCAATCAGAAAGAAGGGGCCGTCTAAGCATACCCGCCCCCAAAGTGCCAAAACGAAACATGACAGCGCAAAAACCGAGACGGCGCGCGCGCAGAAAGGCACCATGCACGCGCAAAAGGCACCACGCGCGCGCAAAAGGGTGTCGCGTGCGCGCACGAAGTGGAGAATCAGCGCGCGACAACAGTTTTTATGCGCTCGGATTTTTGGCACTAATGTGACGCCATAGCTATGCCGTTAAATCAGTGTATGTTTTTAGGGAGATGACAAATATTTTCCACTCTAAATAAAACTCCCAAACAGAGACAGTTGAAGTAAATGATTATGTAAATTTTACATTATTGGGTAACTTCCACATATGTTTAATTTTGTTAAATTCTACGGAAAAATATTTATTTCTCATATCTAAAAAGTGTTGATTTCTATGTGCCTCTTAAGACCTCATTGTTGGCTTTATAAGGTCACCTTACCTGGAAACTAAACAAAGTTGAAGCTAATCTACCTTTTTGTTCTTTTTTTTTCCAAATAAGAATTGATAGGACCGAATCGTCAAGCAGAAACAAAAGTGGAATAGGAACAAGAACATTCTTATAATTTTTATCATTTTATGTTATCATTCTTACCATTTTATTGTTCATTATTCCCCCACAGTAGTGGTACTATGCGTGCATGTGTGTGTGTGTGTGTGTGTGTGTGTGTGTGTGTGTGTGTGTGTGTGTGTGTGTGTGTGTGTGTGTGTGTGTGTGTGTGTGTGTGTGTGTGTGTGTGTGTGTGCATGCGTGCGTGTGTGTGCGGTGGCTGCTGTTTGCACTAGTTAAGAGCTACTTACTGAAGTGAATTTATTGATATACTACCGCTGGCTTGTCTGCATCAAAAGTTGTGTACCACATTACATCAAACGTATCAGTAACAGCGTTGTAACGTACATAAACGCAACTAGGTTACTTGTTACTAGAGAAGTTATTTATTATGTAACACTGTTTTTCCGAACACTAGAAATGAATGCTACTTCCATCGACAACAACAACACCACAAATTATAGCAGACTTGATTAAAGCCAACGACTACTTGGAGACAAATGATTATCCAGAATTGTATACTATGATACATTAAACTATGTTTCTTATTGCAATCAAAGAACAATTTTGACATAACATAAGATAATAAACATACCGTATTTTTCGGAGTATAAGTCGCTCCGGAGTATAAGTCGCTCCGGAGTATAAGTCGCACCGGCCGAAAATGCATAATAAAGAAGGACAAAAACATATATAAGTCGCACTGGAGTATAAGTCGCATTTTTTGGGGAAATTTATTTGATAAAACCCAACACCAAGAATAGACATTTGAAAGGCAATTTAAAATAAATAAAGAATAGTGAACAACAGGCTGAATAAGTGTACGTTATATGAGGCATAAATAACCAACTGAGAACGTGCCTGGTATGTTAAGGTAACCTATTATGGTAAGAGTCATTCAAATAACAATAACATATAGAACAGGGGTCCTCAAGTACAAATCTTGAAGGTCCACAAATGTTATTTTGAAACAGGCTGGGTCCGTTTATTATCGGTCAAGCTTATATAGTAGCAGGAGGTAGGTAGTAGATTAACATTTTCTTAAAATTAACAAAAATAAAATAAATATCCAATAAAATACATGAAAGATTTTCTTTGAAACAAAAATAAATAAGAACTTAAATAAAACTTTCAGTTTTAACAAAAAATAAATACTTTTAAACATTTATCCTATCCCTGGTAAACAAATGACCTCAACAGATCTCATTCATGTGCAAATATAACTATGGTACAGTACATCTCCATTGTGTAAAACACAGCTGCTCAATGGGAGAATTGGGCTCTTGGGGTTGAAGCCAAGACTTTGAACTTTGGCACAAAAGGTGTAATGGCCAGGCGGAGACACTGATCCAGGTGTTCATTGGTCAGTCTGCTGCGGTACTTGTTCTTCGCAATGTTCATTGTAGAGAAGGCAGACTCACAGCTGTATGTTGAGCCAAACATTGTGAGGATGTGACAGGCCATCTTATGCAGCAGAGGGAACTTGGAAGGAATGACCAGCTTTGACCAGAAGGTAATGGCGTCACACTGAGCCTCTTTCAGTGCGATACTTTCTTGGAGGTCAATGAGCTCAGTCTGCAGTGAAGCAGCTCTGGCCCATGGGAAGACTTGTTTTGCTTCTGCAGAGAACGCACTCACATTTCTGATCAGGAATGGGATTTCAATGAACAGCAGGACTTGTTTTCACAAAATGAAGCCATCAAAGCGAGTCTTGCAATTTACAATGAGTTTTTCTAAGAATTCCAAATGGCACTGATGATCTCCCTCTCCTTTGGTCAGTTCCAGAAGTTTGGGGAAGTGGAGCAGTTCCTCCCGTAGATACACAGTTTAAATATATATTAGGAACAATGCTTAAAAATAGGTATGAATTATCAAGTGGAAGAAAATAGTGTGTGGTAGAAAATAAAAATAACAAATTAGTTACCTGTATGTCATTTTTGAAAAGCTCCAGCTTCCTCTGGAAGGCACGGACTTCTGACATCAGCTCACACGCTGTGTTCTTCTTCCCCTGTAGCTTGAGATTTAGGTCATTGAGATGGGAGGCTATATCAGCCAAAAATGCCACAGCTTCCATTTTCCCAGCATTTTGCAGAAATTCCAGGAACTGTTTTGCTTTTGCGCTATTTTGCTGGGACAGAAACACTTGCAGCTCTTCTCTAATGGCCCAAAAACGCTCCAGGACCCTGCCTTTGCTCAACCATCTGACGTTGTTGTGCACGAGCAAATCATCAAAAGCAGCATCTACCTCTGTTAGGAATGTGCGCAGCAAGCGGTGCTGCAGTGCAGATGATGCTCTCAAGAAGTTTATGAGTTTCATCATTGTTGTCATGATTTCAGAGTACACTTCTCCAACACTTGCACAAAGGACAGACTGGTGGATTATGCAGTGATAAGATATCAGGCCAGGGTGGTGTTCTCTCAAACGCGGAACCAGTCCCTTCTCTCTCCCCAACATGGCTGGAGCTCCATCAGTAGCAATGGACACAACTTTCTTCAGATCTATCCCTTTTTCATTCAGCATTTCTGATATTGCTTTATAGATGTCTTCTCCCCTTGTTTGTCCACTGAGGTTTGCCAGGCCCAAAACATCTTCAATAAACTCCCCCTTTTCCTCATCATAATACCTCACAAACACCAACAACTGAGCATTGTCAGTGGTGTCAGTGGACTCATCCACTGCTAGGGATATGCACTCTTCGTTTTTTATTCCATCACAAAGCTGCTTGGACAAATCACCAGCCAGTATTTCAGTACGTCTGGTAGCTGTGGCATCAGAGAGTGGGATTTGATTTATTTTAGCTGTCATTTCCTCCTTTTCTTTGCCTTCAAACATGGCACCCATCACTTCAGTCAAGCATTCTTTAATTATTTCTGCATCAGAGAATGGCTTCTTGTGTTTACCCAAAACCCATGCCACTCTGAGTGAGCACTCTGTTGCTATTTGTTGTTGTGTCATAGGTTTAACAAAAATCTTGCTTGATGTTTCATATGACTTTTTCAGCCTCGTGATTTCTTTTTTTCTTAGCTCTGAATCATGAGGAAATGTCTCTTCAAATTCGCGGTGCTCTTTCAGATAGTGACGTTTCAGATTTTCACTTTTCACCAGAGCAACAGTACTGTTGCATATTAGACACATTGGTCTGGTACTTGCAGTAGGTAGGATGAAAACATATTGCTCTGTCCATTCTTCCTTGAAACGTCGGTTTTCCCTGTCCACCTTTCTTTTACCAGCCTGAGCCAACTTGGAGCATGCCATTGTGATTTGATTCACATTCAGTGACTGACGAGTGAACAGTTAGCGAAGTAGCGATACGAGACAACTGTGTGCCTGCAGCGAAAGGTTCCATGCACTGTGCCTGTGGCATGAGCTCTGTATGACCCAGGTGGTAACAGCCTATCAGCGCGTCGTTGTGATAGAGATGACAACCCATACCCCGGAATCAGCCAATCAGAGTGGCGTTCTCTCGCTCTCACTCCGTCTCTCTCTCTTTCTCTCTCTGAGAGAGAGAGAGAGAGAGACGGAGTGAGTGAGACACGGAGAAGTGTAAACGAAACGTGGAGATATTTGACTAAAAACAACAAAGAACGTTGACTTGCGCTAGCGATAACTCAAAGATAAATACAATTATTATATATTTTTTATGATAATTATAATTATAATTATATATATATATATATATATTATTATTTTTTTTTTACTATAATTCGTGCTGGGTCCAAACGGACATGTCGCTGGGTCCGGACATGGACGGCGGTCCGCCTGTTGAGGATGACTGAGAACATGCTATACGTTTACCAAACAATCTGTCTCTCCTAATCGCTAAATCCGATGAAATCTTATACATCTAGTATCTTACGTGAATTAGCTAAATAATATTATTTGATATTTTACGGTAATGTGTTAATAATTTCACACATAAGTCGCTCCAGAGTATAAATCGCACCCCCGGCCAAACTATGAAAAAAACTGCGACTTATAGTCCGAAAAATACGGTACTAGAAAACTTTTAAGAAAAATGTTAGTAATAAGTAAGCAAACAGGTTAAAAAGGCTCCTAATTTTCCTGCTGACGAATGCAGTAACATACGGGGGCCCCCTGTTGTGTCATTTCCCATTTGGTTGTTTTGTTAAAATTATGAGTGACAAGCGTGAGAAAATTGATGGATTATTAATCTATTTGTTAATTTACTGTTAATATCGGGTTGTTTTCTGTTTCAACATGTTCCATCTACACTTCTGTTAAAATGTAATAGGCACTTATTCTTCTGTGGTTTGGATACTTTACATACATTTTGGGTGATACTACAAATTTGGGTATGAATACTCTACTCAACTACGTTTGTAGTTCCAGGGATTCATACATTGGTCATATTTAAAGTCCTCATGTGTCCAGGGACATATTTCCTGAGTTTATAAACATGATATAATTTTTTTTTAAATGAAAAAAGATTTTGTGATGATAAAAAATGTCGATGTAATCATTGTAGTATCGGCTAGATACGCTCTTGTACTTGGCATCATTACAGTACCGCTGTTCTTTAGTACCAGTATACCGTAAAACCCTATGTAGTAGAGTAAGTGTCTTTTTTAAATCGTTAGTACCGTGGTACGTTATTAGTACCGGTATACCATACTACCCTAGTCCCTCGTGAGAAGCGTATCCGACTCAATCACTATAAGAATGACTGACGGAGCAAGGAAGCAGTTTTAGTCAGCATGAGGGACTGGGGCAAGGTGACCGACCCCCAAAACAGCTTGTTTTAAAGAGACAAAAAGTGGCTTGAAGATGGGGTCTAAAAAGCTCAATTTAAATGACTCTTTTAAATTGTAATAATTTTGGTCTTTAAAAAGTCGTAAAACTGACTTGCTGAAACTTGCAAAGACCCTGACTATCTTTTAAATTCCTCAAGTTACCCCTTTATGAAGTTCATGTATGAAAACATGCTGTGTTTCAGAGAGATGTTTGATGATTCTAATATTTATCAATAATATCCAATATCCAATTTATTTCCTTTTTGCTTAAGACAATTAGCGGTATCCGGATGAGGGGGCATGTCCTTATGCCACAGACCCACGACCCCTGACCAATGGCAACAGAGTAGGCGTGGTCAGGGGGGGAGGCTGCTGAACCTGAGCGTTTCAGCAAAGAGGAGAAAATTGCAGATTTACCCCATCACATTTCAAATAAAATTACTACAGTGTTCAATATCCTTTTGAAGGCCATTAAATAAGCAGAATATGACCCTTTCATTCCAATCATACTGGTTGTTATGATAGCTGTGACTATCAAGTTGACCAAGGTTTTGCAAAACAGCTGTTTCAGCACATGGCAGCGCAGTTCTAACTTAGTCACCCAGGATGTGATGAAGTATTTCCACATAGTGGTCATGTTCTAGGAACCTCCGGGCTACCAGTGAATACTGTAATCTACAGTAGAACACACTCAAGGCAACTATATTGGGTGAAACAAGTGTAAAGGTACGGCTGTTATTTCATTTTTAGAGGGCTCTATTTATGTATACTTATGTAGAAGGTTGGAAACAGTTCTTTTTATGCCTCAACTACAAAACATATTCAATTTAATAACAATCCTACGTCAGGTCAGGCCGTGACCAAATAGCTGCAATAAACTAGGGACGGCTGTAAAGTCAAAGGGATGTCAGTTGCTGAGTATAACCGCCTTCCTCTCTAATCTTCGTTCTCCTCCAGCTTTCTTTTTCCTAACCCTTTCTGTTGCTTTACTTCAGACATTCCAGCATATTTCTCATCAGTGAGACCTTTTTCTTTCTCTTCCTTTTCTGGGAGAATTTTTTCATCACTGCTTGGCTTTTTTCCAGCTCCTCTTCTTCATTCTTGGCTGCTTAAAATTGACTTAGACATAATTGCATCCAGCAGGCCTTCCTCCCGCTCCATCACGTTGCCTCCCGTCATGTGATGACAAACTCGTAAATGGGACGCTGTGCTTTGGCCGAGTGCAGGGTTGAATCTTTGCACTTGTAGTGTGACTTGTTGAGACATGCCATCTTGAAATTCAGACCGAAACAACTCTGCTCTTCAGCGTTTTGGACTTCATGACACATTTCTTAAATGGCAGAGGAGATTTTGATTCCATCGGCTGGGAAAATAACAGCGGTAAGTAGAATATGGCAGCTGAATGATTAATCCCTGATGCCTTTAGATGCCACATTTTACTACCAACTTTCTAATCTCCTGCTAAGCACATCAGATAATACTTTACTAATCCTGTTATTCACTCCTCATTGCAACCATGTTGAACAAAAGCAGAGTGAGTAGGGGTATAAATCATTCTAAAGCACACTAAAATTTTAAGTGATTAAAGGTATTTACATGTACTGATATTCACATTCTATTTCATTTGAAACTCATTTCACATATTAAACCAGAGGTTGTTTAAGCCAGGACACAAACAGCAGTTTTTCATTTAGAAAAAAGGCTAAAAACCTTAGATGTTTTAAAAGAAAAAACACTATCACATTTGTGTAATTGTATTACTATTATTCGTAACAACATTTGTTCTTTTCTTTTGACATTATGACATTTTTGCTGCAGTTTTTTTGTGTTTAATTAAAATAACAAGCTATGGGCCAAGCAGCAAAGCTTCATTTTCAGCTGATAGTTCTGCTTATACAATGTTTTATAAATCTGTTCATATTTTTATAAATTAGACTTAGACTTTGACGAACTTTATTGATCCACAAGGGAAATTGTTCCGCACAGTAGCTCAGTAACAAAGGATGGAAAGGATAATGCACACATGGGCACAAAAAGACGGTGAAAAAAAAAGGTATAAAGTAGACTAAAAATGTACCATACCAGCAATACATAATATAACATATATGTATTATTTACATATTATATATACAGTATATAATACACAGTCGCGATCAAAAGTTTACATACACTTGTAAAGAACATAATATCATGGCTGTCTTGAGTTTCCAGTAATTTCTACAACTCTTATTTTTTTGTGATAGAGTGATAGGAGCACATACTTGTTGGTAAAAAAAACAAAACATTCATGAAGTTTGGTTCTTTTATGAATTTATTATGGGTCTACTGAAAATGTGACCAAATCTGCTGGGTCAAAAGTATACATACAGCAATGTTAATATTTGGTTACATGTCCCTTGGCAAGTTGCACTGTAATAAGGCACTTTTGGTAGCCATCCACAAGCTTCTGGCAAGCTTCTGCCTGAATTTTTGACCACTCCTCTTGACAAAATTGGTGCAGTTCAGCTAAATTTGTTGGTTTTCTGAAATTGACTTGTTTCTTCAGCATTGTCCACACATTTAAGTCAGGACTTTGGGAAGGCCATTCTAAAACCTTAATTCTAGCCTGATTTAGCCATTCTTTTACCACTTTTGATGTGTATTTGGGGTCATTGTCTTGTTGGAACACCCAACTGCATCCAAGACCCAACCTCCGGGCTGGTGATTTTAGGTTGTCCTGAAGAATTTGGAGGTAATCCTTCTTTTTCATTGCCCCATTTAAAGCACCCATTCTATTGGCAGCAAAACAGGCCCAGAGCATACTACTTCCACCACCATGCTTGACGGTAGGCCTGGTGTTCCTGGGATTAAAGGCCTCACCTTTTCTCCTCCAAACATATTGCTGAGTATTGGGCCAAACAGCTAATTATTTGTTTCATCTGACATCACATGGACATAGATAAGACCTTCTGGAGGAAAGTTATGTGGTCAGATGAAACAAAAATTGAGCCAGCAGAAAATATACATCATAAACAAAGAGACGTAGCTAACATAGAAGCGGTCAGGTAATAGACAGATATCATCTATTGCTGTATGGCGAGTGATTATACAGCTGGATGGAGTGCGAAATGAAGGAGTTCCTGAATCGCACAGTGTGGGAACAAAGCTGAAGGAGCCTGAGTATTACGTGAAAAAACTACTCAAGTACTGAATCACTTGTGAGTAGGGATGTATAGAGTTAAGATTTTTTCGGTGTGATACCCTTATCCATATTCCTTATATATACCAGTATTTATCGATACTGTTATCGGTACTATATGTAATTTGTGGAAATAAAGATGTGAAAAATTGCATTTTAATTAGCATTTGTATTGGCACAAATTAATCCATAACCATAACACACATTTTTTTATAAGTCTTAGAAAAGTCAGCTATGTGTGCAGTGCAAGGTGAAATGTCATTATGTCATCTTCTTGGGAAGACCACACAGATCCATTTATTTACAATCACAATAACACTCAGCTGGAAATAAGATTTATAAATAGCATGCATGTGCAGAGCACATACTTTTTACATTATAAATCAACTATATTAGATACATCAATACAATAAATTTGCAAGTTATGTGGGTGTGCATTTTGTAACAATAGAAATTGTTATTTGTGTTTATATTGCACACAGACATTTTTGAGTGACGGACCGGAAGCCATATTACGTGTTAATGTACTGATGTATGTGTGTGTGTAGTGTGTATTATATGAATAAAAGGACTCAGTGATCAAGTGTAATGCTTGATCGTTTGTAATCAAGAGACAGAACAAACTGAAACACATTTAAACAAAAGGGAATAAGTGGTAGAAAATGGATGGATGGATGGGTGTTTTAATGACACGCAAATGCAGCGCAATGGAGTGAGCTAGAAACCTGAGAGTCACAGCGGATGCTTCACAGCAACTTTATGGATTATTATATTACCTACATTTTTCACTTTTTTGAGTGGATTAATAATGGCCTGTGGATTATTGGATCGCGAGGAGGACGGTTGATAAAACGCGGTCGTGAGTAAAGTGCCTTCACTTCAAACTGACACAGCGTGCGTGACTTTCAGTTCAGTTTCAGTTTATTTCGAACATGCATACAATACAATGTCATTCATCACATATTTCCAGTTGTTTCATTACAGTACATCCGAGCACTTTGAGGAACTTTTGAGAAGGAAATATTGTTGTGTTACAAACATTTGTGTGGTGTTACTTCCTTATTTGTCATTATTCACAGCTGATGTTAATGTGTAGCAGTGGCAGCTCAACTGAATGTGAACCTGTGCCAAAAAATACCGGTCCTCGGTATACACCCCCACGTGTGAGTAACTTCTGATTTATTTAGTAGCTATTTTTAATGGTTCCCTTGGACTAAAACCAGGCGGGTTCTAGGCAGGCATATGTGAGGAGGCAGTCAGAAATGTGAAAGGGCATCATGTGTACACACTGCTCCATCGCGCTACAGCACATTTTTTTGTGTTAATACAGTAATAACATTGCCTTCTTCATAGAATTTGGTTGTTAGCTACAATATGGGCCTGTTTACTAAGATCTAAATACCATGCACTAAACACCCTGAGCAATCTATAAAATAGCGTGTACTATTAGTGGCGTTGCGTGTGATCTATTTAGACTGTGTACAGTTGTAAAGTGCTGCAGACAGCTTTATTTAAATGAGAATTTTGTGTGCACTATATGTGACATCACCTCAGAGACACTCTCATTGCACATCCATGTTATCATGCCCCTAACCTGTGACGTTTTGCTTCTTTTTTTTAAACATGCGAGAGACATTTACCACTTTTTAAGGGCATTTTTAGAAGCAGTCGTGCAGTGCATCTACATTTTTTTTGCCGCTAAAGGTGCATGGGAGAGAGGCTGCACTTACTCCGTTCAATACGCAAAAAGGCATATTTCAAGAAGTTTTTTTAAACAAAAAATATTCCAATGATATATATTGTATGTGAACAAAATAAACGCCATTTAAAAAATACTAAAGAACACCAAAAATCACCAAATCAGAATTTGTTTTAATCAGCCCCTTAAGTCCTCTAGCAACTATACAAGTATATTGCTGAATAGACAATAAGGCTGATATGTTTTATTTCTGACCATCCAAAAATGTTGACATACACACGTATGTTGGAGGATTCTCATCTGTCTGTGCAGCGAGCTCTGATCTCACAGCCGTGTGTGGAACTGTCAGTTTGCACCATGCTTGCCAACCTTGAGACTTCCGAATTCGGGAGATATAGGGGGCGGGGTTAAGGAGGGAGGAGTATATTTATAGCTAGAATTCACTGAAATTCAAGTATTTCTTATACTGTATATATATAAAAATAAAATAAATATTTGACTTTCAGCGAATTCTAGCTATATATATATATATATATATATATATATATATATATATATATATATATATATATATATATATATATATATATATATATGTATATATATATATATATATGTATATATATATATACATAATAAAATACAAATATATATAATATATATATATAATAAAATACATTTATATATATATATATATATATATGTATATATATATATATATATATATATATATATATATATATATATATATATATATATATATATAATAAAATACATATATATATAGCTAGAATTCACTGAAAGTCAAGTATTTATTTTATTTATATATATATATATATATATATATATATATATATATATATATATATATATATATATATATATATATATATATATATAAAATAAATACTTAAATTTCAGTGTTCATTTATTTACACATATACACGCACATAACACTCCTCTACTCATTGTTGTATTTGAAAGTGCAATGCTTTGCAGCCAGTAGCACAGCCTTTGAAGAAGCATAGGTATGGGCAGCATCTGTGAAATTTAATTTGCAGTAAAAGAGTGAGTTTAGGGTTAAATTGTCCATCCTCGTTCTATTCTCTGTCACTTGTCGTCGCCATGACTGTCACTTCTTCGTTCTTCTGCTTCGTCTCCTTCTTGTTGTGTGTGCAGTTGTGCACTCTCCAAAAGCCAAAAATTTTATAACGTGACTGGGCCAGCACGCTGTTTTTATGAAGGAAAAGCGGACGTAACGACAGGCTGTCCTCACTCATGTCCGCACGGACCTGGAGGGGGCGTGCCTTAAGTCCGGCTGGAAATCGGGAGAAATTCGGGAGAATGGTGGTCCCGGGAGATTTTCAGGAGAGGCACTGAAATTCGGGAGTCTCCCGGAAAATTCGGGAGGGTCGACAAGTATGGTTTGCACAGTTACTAAATAAAACACAAAATACTGCTCGCAAAACGATGATGTGTTGATAAATCACATAGCGCGCAATAATAATAATATTTGCATTTAGGCCTGGAAATTAACCGACAATAAATGAAAGTTAAAGTCTATAGGTTTTCCAGCGTCGTTAAATCGCCGTGTGCATGCTTCAAGAGCTTTTCATCGCTTTTAGCGGCTACGCGTGTTTGTACCATAGCGGCATGAACTGAAGGGGGCAAGTTATCTTGTCCTCATTAAGTGTATTTGACTACCTGTGCAGTGACGCGGGCCACTGGCCGGCTAGCATTACACACTGCAACCAGTTAGCATGTAGCAGCTAACATGGACAAAATGAACACAAAACCAAATGCCACCGCACCAGTGTGGGAACATTTCAGTTCAAACCTTTAGAACAAGATGAGCCGATAAAGACAGAGAAGCCAGTTTGCCAAATGTGCACGACTGCAACAACGCCCACTTTAAATACAACCGCTCGACAGTTCAAACTCACATTGCGTTTGGTGAAGAGCCAGGTGAAGGGTCAGTGTAAACAAAACAGTGCCAAATACTGTGCGCTCACAGACATACATCGCCAAAGACATGCTGCCATTTAATACTGTTATAAAACTAGCATTTTTCAAAAGTTCTGTCATGTTGTCATGACCTGTTGGTTCCTCACTCGGAATCTGCCAAACTTAATTTTGTTTTGCATATGACCTGATACATCTGTTTAAACTGTAGTGTTTATTTTGTTACTTTGCACTTTTGTTTAACAAGGTCCTAACTTGATTGTCAGTTAAGTCATGTACAACTCTACCTCAGCCTACATGTTCAATGTTGAAGTGCAACTTTGTTTGTTATATACTTTATTTAGCTATTTTACTTATTGTTATGATTGTTTACATTTGAACATAAGGGAAACTGCACTTTTTTTGGAATTTTGTTTATCGTTCACAATCATTATGAAAGACATGACGACAGATGGATTCTTTTTTTAATGCATTCTAAATATTAAATAAACGTAAATAAAAGTCAGCTTACAGCGGAGCCAATGGGAGCTCCACTATTTCACCCATAAAATCGGATAAATAACCGTTCAAAAAGTGCCAACAACACTCAATTTACATTTCTTGGCTTGAATATTAACCAAGTATTAGTGATATTGTTATTATAAGCCCTAACACAGACAAACTATTTATAGTGGCGCCGCGATCCCTTCCTGTGTGCCGATGTTTAAATCATCGAGAGGTCTGCTGCTTTCTCACGTCTCTGCTCCCTGTAAATTTAATGCAGATCATAAATCTTGCATCTCACCTGGACAGAAGGTGGCTGGTGATATAATCCGACAAGATGGAACACTTTGACAGCCACTTAGGACCTGGAACTGGCGAGACCGACCCGAAAAAGCGCTTTACATGTACTTCGTTGATTTTTTTTTTTTCTTTTAGAGATTTTTCTTATCCCTTTAGTCACTCTTATCTTTAATAAAAAGGACTGGCAACACATCTAGCATCTATTTACATTAAGGAGAAACCCTAAATGTAGTTAAACCGGATGTTTAGCGTAGCGCTTTTATTCTGAAACCGGAAAAGTGTGTGATTGGTTTGAGAAAGTGTCTTGACATGTTTTGATGTCAGATCGACTGCAATAAAAAAGTTTCCTTTCGACATCCTGCCGACCGTCTTTCGCTTCTGTTGAGCTTTTATGTAATCCTACTTACTAAAGCAGTCACAGTAACAATCTAAATGTTATGTTATCACTGCACCTTTACCGTAATCTGAACATGGAAGTGAAGCACCACCCACCTCTTGACGCGCGCAGCACGTGTTTGCTGCAGGAATGTCGCCTCTTGAATTGCTTACCTTATTCTGCTCACTTGACACAATCCACTTTGCACACGTTTAGTAGATCAGCTTTGCGTGTGCTATCAAGTTTGCACATGTTTTAGTACATGCAAACCTTTATTAAATCAGAACCTATGTGTCAAACTCTAACCTGGAGAAGAGGATTGCACTTTGTCAGCTACCACCTGAAGACTAAGCTCCTGCTGGTAGCTCTTAACTACAATCAGGTGGCAATCTTTTAGAGGGGAAACTAAAAAAATAAAAGTAAAATAAATAAAATCCGGTATCCTTCACATGTTTATCAACCATTTATTTTAACTTGATGGCCTAATTCTTAAACTGAATTTAAGGACTTCGCACACACACAATAGTCAATATTTTAAAAACTGAAAAGCACAGTATTCTTATGAATAATACACAATCATTCTTCTCAAACTATTCTATGATCCGGTCAGCTGACTCATGACTCAAAGCTTCTGCATTCTCCGCTCATTTAGACAGAAACCACTTAACACTGCCTACACTCTAGACATAGTAATGTTTTGTTTTCCAAGTTGTGTTTTACTGTACCAACAGCAGTCAACAGTTCCCCTGTTCTTTTAAATTATATTTATTTCATTGTGTTGTCTGATCAGTACGTGTGTATACACTTGCAGCGTGAGGAGGTTCACATTGTATACTAGCAGACAGAAAGCAAAGCATGTAGACAATTACAGTGTGAAGTTTACATTGACACAACTAATGGTAGCCTACATATTTTTTTTCATCATCGTTTAAACAGGAATAGTGTGATGGACCCGAGTGGTGGTATATTAAAATCTAATACAATTTTGCTTAAAAACTAATATAAATACTAAGAACCCAATGTAGTGAGAGCAGCCGTCCAAAAATAAGGGAAAGATAATGATGCTGATTTATAATTTATTACGATATAGATCAGGCCCGGCCCTAACCAATCTGGCGCCCTAGGCAAGATTTTAGATGGCGACCCCCCACATCGGCAGTGAACTGTATATACTCACAAGAAACCAAATAGCTTTGTTTTTGACCTTTTTTTTACTTAAAGAAAGCAAATTAACAATCAGAATAGTTAACAAGATAAAAAAAAATATGAATAAATAAATGAATGCAAAAAAAAAAAAAATGAATATATGAAATACAATATTTTTTACATACATATTGCTTAATTAACATTAATGATGTGCACTTTAACAACTAGGCTTACAACTATACCTAATATATAAAGGGGTGGAAAAGTGACTATTACCTGCAGGGCAAACATTAGCTAACCAGAAGGCAATAATGTAAACAAAAAATACCTGCTTAAAAGATCTAATACAAATGTCCCTGAGGAATGTAAGGTGGGAGTACTGTAATTACCTAACGTTACATAATTATTTTCCATAACAATTTAGCCCCCTCCACAATATTAACCCGACGTTAAAACAGAACTAGCTATTTATTGATTAGCAATTGCCAAATCATGTAACATTAGCTTAATGCTAAAAAGCCAGGTTACTACATTCTGTAACAGACAAATAATTTCATGTAGGCTAACGTTACCTACCTGCTACCTCTGTCTTTTTCTCGTTTCTCCTCCTCTTCTTTTCTCTTTTTTCTTCCCTGGGCACCTGACAGTTTTGGCCGTTTTGACATCTTGTGTTGATTTTTTGATGTGGTGACGTCCAAAAAGAGTCATGATACGGGAAGGGAGGGGGCGCACCGGGCGAAGGGGGGGGCGGGGGGGGGGGGTTGTAATGTTGTAACAAATAATATTTCTATTATATAGGCTTTACTTTGCATTTTAATTAACGTGGGATTATTTTGTATTTAGAAATAATAGTACCAACTTTTTTTTTTTTTTCTCCAACATTTGTGGCACTGGCGTGGCGCCCCCTGATGGACGGCGCCCTTAGCATTTGCCTATACGGCCTATGCCACGGGCCGGCCCTGATATAGATTAAAACCGTCCAGTTGTCAATACTACAAATACCAATATTATGGTGAGGGTACAGCTGCGACAGGCGTAGTGGGTCAGCGTCCTGGCTCCTGCACACAGAATTAAAACGGAGGCAGGCCACGGGGATAAAATAATTTAAAAACACGGAGACGCTCTCCGGGCTGACGCCACACTTACACGCAAAGGCAGGGTTTCCCCTGCCCTTGCTGTAGTTCTACGTCGAAGTATTGGGTACGCCCACTCTCCTCGCCAGTCGCCGGTGTTGTGCCGGATAACGCACCCCTGCCGTAGAATGCACCCACTGACGCGGGAGCGCGATTACGTCACTCGCTTACATCACTCGTCTCGAAAAGTATATCTAAACTCGGCTGTAATGACCGAAGTGGCTGAAATCGCCTCTTTTAAATCGCCTCTTTCGGCATAAAAAGGTACATAAAGTGAAATTATCCAAGTTTTCCTTACTAAAGAATGGATTCAAAATTGTGAGCCTTTAATGATTTCACCGTCATTCAAGTGGCTGAAATCGCCTCTTTCGGCATAAAAAAGTACATAACAAGGTGAAATAATCCAAGTTTTCCTTACTTGTGGATGGATTCAAAATTGTAAAATTGTGAGCCTTTATTGATTTCGCCGTCATTCAAGTGGCTGAAATCGCCTCTTTCGGCATAAAAAAGTACATAACAAGGTGAAATAATCCAAGTTTTCCTTACTTGTGGATGGATTGAAAATTGTGAGCCTTTAATGATTTCGCCGTCATTCAGGCTATTCAGATAAGGCGAAAACAATAAGCATTTAATATTGGAATATTTGCTGTCCCGAAAATGTAGTATTGTCTACCTCATACTTGCCAACCCTCCCGAATTTTCCGGGAGACTCCCGAAATTCAGCGCCTCTCCCGAATACCTCCCGGGACAAATTTTCTCCTG